>NC_091206.1:34386330-34560209 GCF_040958095.1 Procambarus clarkii | reverse complement strand
GCGGGAGGAGCAGAGCGTTTGACAGCTGACACGCTGTCTCTGACAGATCTGCGGGCTGCTGCCCATAAATCAGTTTGCTCTGCCATAGCCTCATTAGAGACTAGGCCACTCTCTCTCAACTTAATACGGAGGTTAGGCTTGCAAGCCATGAGAAATTGCTCTCTTACAATCATATCAAAGAATTCATCTTCCCTTGGAGCAACTTTCCTTAATTCGCAACTCCTCCGGAGACTGGACTCTACTCTTTGCAACATTAAGGCATACGTCTCATTAGGCTGCAACTTTATCTAGCGGAATGTCTCCATCATTCCATCAGCTGAGATACCGAACCCTTTCATCAGAGCTAACTTAAGTGCATCAAAATCGTCATGATGATGGGTTCCCAACCCATTATAAATTTCTAATGCACGGCCTTTCAACAGAGTGGCCAGCGCTTTGGCCCATGAATGTTTTGCCCAATTGGCATTTGATGCTGTACGTTCGAAGCGTCTTAGGTAAGCATCCATAGAGTCTACTTTCTCATTAAAAGCTTCCATACGCGGAAGCTTAAACTTCACCACAGGCTCAACCTGTGGAGATGGGCTGGGCTGGGTTTGAACTCTCTGCCTGCCGGGGATCGATTAGCGGCAATCCTTTCTTGAGTACGTCTACTCTCCTGGGCGTTCCACATATCGGTCACATACTTAGCTGCACTATCTCCTCGGAGATTTAAACGCTTTGTCTCTTAGATCGTCTACAGTGAATTCACCTTGAGGCTGTATGGGCCTCCTGAACACAGGTTATACCGGCACCTGTCTATCGATAGAAACACTGTTCCCACTTGCGGGAAACTCTACAGGGAGCACCGTCTGAGGTCGCGACTCCTCAATTGATCTCTTACGAGGCGTACTGGTACCTGGACGTGCTGTCACTGAGACAACAGCGTCGTTACCAGCGCCTGACCCTGCTGTCACTAAGACTGCAATGTCTACACCAATTCCTGCAATTGCCACCACTGAGGTAGCTGTGTCACCAACCCCTGGAGTATCATCTCCTTGCTCACTTGCGCCAACTTGTTCGACGGTGATGAAGCTGGCACTTCTATTTCAAGCATTTGCAATGCATGGTCGTGCAAGAGGCATTCCATTTCAGCTCGTTGCGCTTCGATACGCTCCCGGCAGTCCTTTTCCGTGAGGCTGTCGTGAACCACTGGCAAGCAGCCGTGGCATCCAACATAACCTCCCAAATATCTACTTCTATACGTTCCAGGCATACTGTATGTGTGTGTGTGTGTACCTACTAATGACAATGGTGTACAAATACACTTCCAACACTCCTGTACCTGTATAACTTTGCACAATATCTGTTCTTACTTTTACTTTTACGTGAAATGTTATTTTTACTTTGAGTGAAGCTCATGGACTCGAACTGAAGTTGCTCACAACCCGCCTTGAGTACCAAATATGAACCTGATATCAAAGTGGGATGCTTGCAACTTGCCAAAATTCACGGCCCCACGTTGGGCGAGGTGAATAGGTTACAAGAAACCTCAGCCAGGAAAGGACTGAACTAGTATCAAACATATGCTTAGGGCAGATTATACTTTAATGACTGACCAGGGATGCATAGAACAGCTGCAGGAGTCCAAATCCTTGGCACTCCTTATCCACTAGGTCTTGGAGCTTCTAGGGGCCTCAGGGGGAGGTCATCAGAGTAGCTCAAATGGTCCTCACAACAAATTAGTATTTATATTTGATGTGTTTGGCCATGAACTCAGTTCAAATCCAAGTAATCAAGGCAACATAAAAAGGATCACGTTAATAGCACAAATAATGGCAAAGTCAATACTGGGCGAAAGGGGTCAGAAGGTGTGAACGTAAAGGTACTTGTACTTAACAATTAGTTTATTCATAAAACTTAATGCTAACGGTACATGGCAAGAACAGTCTGACGTTACATTAATGACAGACGTGGTGCTTGATTAGGCTAAACTAGCCGGAGCACTTGCGTCCGGTTCGGACCACTCGCAGTATCACTGATCCTGTCTGCACTTAACAATAGTGGGCAACCACTCCAGACGCTTACGGCAGCTTGTCGAGACTGTGGCAAGTAACAATAACATACAATGAAAGACAACGGCACATGTTGGTGCCAGATGTGGATCTGGGGATTGTTACGTACCCCTATAAGATACGTAATTGAATTAATAAATTTGTACTTATATATTCATTGCTTATAATATGATTATATATTTCATTACATGTATATGTATATATTCATTACTTGTAGGTGATTTATTGTGTTTACATATTTCATGACATGGATGTAATTATATATTATATGGCGGAATAGGCCCAACTTTACCCACTGTGGGAACGGTTATATTTTCTTTGTTTGCTCACGGCTGATTTCGTGGGAAAAGTGGTTTTGTATTGATCATAAGTGGGTAACATTATGTGAATCTGTAATAGTTTATCTTTAGGGGCAACGCCCCATGAGAGAGTTTTAGTTGCTGGTGGGCGTTGCCAACATTTCCCTCTGTTGTTTTATTTTAATTACTGCATGTATTAATAATTACATTATCTCTGTTATGCATGTAACTCTGAGCATTAATTAAGTTAGTTTAAGGTTAGTTTGTTGTGGGGACCATTTGAGCTACTCTGATGACCTCCCCCTGAGGCCCCCAGAAGCTCCAAGACCTAGTGTTTAAGGAGTGCCAAGGATTTGGACTCCTGCAGCTGCTCTATGCATCCCTGGTCAGTCATTAAAGTATAATCTGCCCTTAGCATATGTTTGATACTAGTTCAGTCCTTTCCTGGCTGAGGTTTCTTGTAACCTATTCACCTCTAAAAAAGGTAATCTCACACACTAAGCAACCTGGCAAACACTTCGTCCGCCTTGGGGATTTGTTTTGCTTGAGTTTCACTATTTGTTTATTATCATCCTCCCTGGTAACTACTAAATTAGTCAACCTGTCCTCTTACCCACCCACATAGACATGTTAGGCTAAAAGCATAATGTTCAGCTCCTCTTTAGTAAATACGAAGATAAAATTTTTATTAAAAATACTACTCATCTCTTCGCATTATCAGTTAGCTGACATTTCTCAGTTTTTAATGTACCTATCCATTCCCTAACCGTTGTTCGAAATAACTAGAAAAAATTAGGATTTCTCTTTGCTTGCCCTGATATACAAACTTCATACTCTCTTTTTGCCTTCCTTATCTCTGTTTTTTAACATTTCTTAGCAGTTGGACGAACACTCACATCTGTAGTGACTCACCACAACCATCGCACACTGCAATAGTGACTCACTATAACCAACACTCACTACTGTAGTGACTCACCAAACTACCACATAATAACCACATGTGAAAAATAGAATAGAATTTCTAAAAATAGAAAAATTATTCTGCATACTTGGATCAGTGTTTTTGTGATCATTGTTGCATACATGGATACCACGCGCCAATTTCTTCACTTCTCCTCTCTCTACCCTGCTCTTAAACCTTTTGTTTCTAATTTTCGTTCTGCTTTAGTGAAATCCTATACGTTAAAAATCCGTCTTCGTTTTCTTAGAAAATGTCTCAGTGAACTAGTGCTTCCCCGTTCCCTATCCTCCAACAGTGTGTGAAATTAGCAGACCGACCGTTTGATGAGATTTCCCGCTTAGTGCTTGGTAAAAATATTGATTTGCTTAAATTAGAAGTACGGGAATGTTTTAAGGTGTTGAACAGCCGTAAGTATTCATTTTCTCAAGCTGTACCTTTGGAATGGAATCGCCCGATGATGGATTATTGTTACACCGCTATGAGATCTGCCTGCACGAATGTAAGTACAAAGCTTGATTCAAAATTAAATAGGCTCATTCAACAAAGTGATTGGAATAAACACGCCAACACTGACTTTGTTATTAATCTCTCTAGTAAACAACTTGATAATGATACGATGACTGCTCTTGGTTACGGTCTGAGTTTCTCCATATCAAATAGAGATGTGAATTATGCAAATATTGCCAAAAGTTTTTGCAATTTGGAGAAATCTAGTGAGATTTCATCTGACGACATCAATATTTGCAAGGGAATGGTGTACGGTTCTTTACTTAAGGGTACTGTGCCTAATTGTCCAGAGAGGTTTATGCGAGCGTTCAAAACCCTCAAAAAAGATAACTCTCTACATATCACTAAAGCTGATAAATCCAATGCTGTTGTCATCATGGACAAAGAAGACTATGTCCAAAAAATGAACCAGTTATTGGAGGACAGAGACACTTACTTACCTGTTAATAGTGACCCTATTGAAAGAGTTATTGCTCATTTCAACAAAACTCTTAAAACCGTGCTCAAGAAAGATAAGGAGTTGATTCCTAAGTTTTTAAGTCGTTCCCCTTCTCTCCCATATCTATATGGGCTTATTAAAACACACAAACCGAATAATCCTGCAAGACCTATTATTAGTTCTGTTGGATCTGTGGCATATAGACTTTCCAAATGGCTTGTCCAAGTCTTGTCTCCAGTAGTAGGTTCCATTTCCAACTCACACATAACAAACAACTTGGACTTGGTTAACAAGTTGTCTAGTTTGAAATTAAATTATGATTTTAAACTTGTGAGTTTTGATGTGACGGCTCTGTTCACTAGGGTTCCTGTTGATGATCTGTTGTCATTCTTACGGGATCTACTCCCAAGGTATAATTTAACTTTGCCTACTAACACCATTATTGAACTTATAAAATTGTGCATTAAAGATAATTATTTCAGCTTTAATGATTCATTTTATAAACAAACATTTGGCATGGCGATGGGTAATCCCCTCTCCCCTGTTTTGAGCAATCTGTACATGGAATGTTTCGAAACAAATATCCTTCCCAGGATTTTACCCTCAAATTTGCTTTGGTACAGGTACGTTGACGATATTTTGTGCCTGTGGCCGGTTAATCATGACGAAACTGATTTTCTCAATCAAATCAATTCGCTGGTTCCGTCAATTAAATTCACAATTGAGAACGAAGTGAATGGTGTTCTGCCTTTTTTAGACATCATGATTCATAGAATTGGTAGAAGTTTCAAATTCAATGTGTATAGGAAACCTACCAATGTGTGCTCGTATGTACATTTCTATTCAAATCATCATGTTCAGGTCAAGCGGGCAGTTTTTTCTGGTATGTTTCTCAGAGCACTGAGAGTTTGTAGTCCGGAATTTTTCGATGAAGAAATAGCAAATATATTTGAAATTGGGAAGAAGTTAAAATACCCAAAATCGATCTTGGATCTTGCGTTTGGTCAAGCAAAAAGGACTTTCTACAAACAGACTACTAAGTCGAAACCAGAACTGAAAAATTCGTTGGTATTACCATATTCCGAGGGTCTAGTAAATCTTGCCCCAGCCCTGAAGAACCTTAATATTAATCTAGTGTTCAAAAATGATAATACAGTTAAGTCCATGTTAATTAAGAACTCGCCCTCGTCTGTAGCAGGTTGTGTGTATTCCATCCCTTGTAATGAGTGTGCATGTGTTTACATCGGCCAGACAGGTAAATCTCTTTCCTCGCGTTTAAAACAGCATTCATACGCTATTCGTACAGCCCAGCAATCCAGTGCATTGTATTTACATTCCAGTTTATGTAATCATTCTATCGACTTCACAGAGGCAAAATGTATTGTTAAAAGTAAGGATTTTGTTGAACGAAACGTGATCGAGTCTGCTCTGATCAAACATTGTAACAACAGCCTTAATGTGAGCCCCGGTATGTACAAGTTGGATCCCTATTTAAGCCTCAATATAGCACGTCAAAACAATATAGCAATCATTTAAACACGTATGGCACTTGGAGATATTAAAAGGAGCTGCCTTGTATGGGCCAATAGGCCTTCTGCAGTTACCTTCTTTCTTATAATTCCTTTCCTCCACTTATTTTTGGTGGTCAGGTGATCTGCCCAGGCGGATATAAAGGTCTGATCAGCAAACTTATCTTCATTCTACTTTGCTCTGATGAAGGCGAATTAGCCGAAAACGCGTTAAGCATTTTCTATTTTTCATATGTGGTTATTCTGCATATATATATATATAATATATATATATATATATATATATATATATATATATATATCAATTTACATAAATAAATATTCACTAATATATTCCTTTAAAATTGACACAAGCGGATTAAGGCGTCCTGTACATACCAGTTGCATTGCTCCTGGCAGTATGGGTTCAAGTCACTTCTGGCATGTGAGTTTTCAGTTGCATGTAGTCCAGGGGACCATTAAGGCTTGTTCACATGTTATATATATATATATATATATATATATATATATATATATAATATATATATATATATATATATATATATATTTAAAAAATCTGTCATATTTGTAAATTAAATAATAAATATTTAATTATTAAATTTAATTTAATTTGTTTTATTAATATAATTATTTAATAATTTAATAAAATAATAATTTATTAAAAAACATTAATTTGATTATTTATTTAATAAAATTAAATAATAAATAATAAATTAAATATTGATATATACTTGTGTGTCCAGGAGGCCATCTGTGTCCCCTCAGATGGTCTCCCTTATCACAGTTTGTGTCTATGGATGTGTGTCTGTGTGTGAGTGTGTATATCCCTGTGAGTGTCCGGGCGAGTGTGTGTGAGTGTGAGTGTCCCTGTGAGTGTCCGGGTGCGTGTGTGTCCATCCTGTGGGTCCAGGAGGCCATCTGTGTCCCCTCAGATGGTCTCCCTTATCACAGTCTATGGGTGTGTGTGAGTGTGAGTGCCCCTGTGAGTGTTCGGGTGAGGGTGTGTGTGTGAGTGTCCGGGTTTATGTGAGGTTTGGTTCAAGGGAAACATCCCTCCCCCCCCCCTTCCCTTATTCCCACCGTGGGTTCGAATCCCAGGTGATTAGACCTGCTCTAGGTCCATGGATCCAAGATATCCATCCGTGGGCCCAACGGATTTCACCCCTTCCCCACTTTCCAAGGGCCAGGCCAATTCCAGCTATCCAGGGAACCTGTCGAAACAGAGGCAGCTACAGGAGGGGACACACAAATATTTGTGCCCTGCAGTTACACAACCGTTCCGACAGACTCGATCGCAATCTATCCAGATGAGAACACGATCTCTTCCGACTAGACCACGCTGGAGTCGCTGTATGTCTCAAATTTGGTTCCTTTATTTATAGTTAGTATTTTTGGTGAATTAATTGATTTGTTTTAATTTTTTATTGATTTAGGTAGAACGATTTGGGGAGTTGGGGGGGGGGGAGGAGGGGGAGGGGGGGTTGTGTGTGTAATGGATTTTCGAGATCGTGGTTGGTTAGTATTTATCTAGTTGTGTTCACCTAGTTATGCTTGCGAGGGTTGAGCTCTACTCTTTCGGCCCGCCTCTCAACTGTCAATCAATCAATTATTACTAACTAATAAAAAACATTCCACACACACACACCCAGGAAGCAGCCCGTAACAGCTGTCTAACGCCCAGGTACATATTTACTGCTAGGTAACAGGGGCATCAGAATGATAGAAACTCTGCTGATTTCCGTTTGTTCCATCACCGTGGGATCGAATGAGCTACGATTACGAGTCGAGAGCGACGTCCACTCAGCTATGAAGCCCCCTAGTTTGTGAATTGGTGCAAAAGATAATTTGGGAGAGGTTAAGGGAAAGGAATGATGTTTGGTGGCTTTGAGAGCTTTGGATGGGAGGGGGGTTGCCAGTTATGAATTAAAATTGTTAATTATTTAAGATAGGATATATATGCAAAAGACGTTGCGAGATATAGTAAAAAAAGTGTTTCTGACTGAGGTTAGGTACTGTGGGATTGACTTGTATGTTAGGAAAAAGAACACTTAATAAAAACATAGATGATCTTTTTAAATATTTCTTAGCAAATAGTTGCAAATTATTGTGTGAAAAGCATATGGTTCCCCTACCCTACACAAACACACGTGAGCACAATTAGTCCACGGGATTCAGAGAGAGTGAGAGTGAACAGCGAAATAGTAACAAAAAATGTGACAATGAGGGGAAACTATGTCATTCAAACGTATAAATGTTAACCATATAAATTACAGTAACACTAACCGAGCGTCCACATACATATTCCAATCAATTTACATAAATAAACATTCACTAATATATTCCTTTAAAATGGACACACGCAGATAGTTGCAGTACACATGTCAGTTCAATTACTGGTACACATAAACACTCATAGCTGGACGTGTCTGTCCATCTTGACAATAGTAGACATGTAACAAAAAATGTGACAATAATGGGAAACTATGTCATTCAAACGTATAAATGTTAACCATATAAATTACAGTAACACTAATCGCGCGCACACGTACATATGTCAATCAATTTACATAAATACACATTCACTAATGTGTACCTTTAAAATGGACACATACAGATAATTACCGTACACATGTCAGTTCAATTACAGGTACACATACACACACATAGCTTCACGTGTCTGTCGGTCTTGACAATAGTACACATGGATACGCACACAAAACAGTCCATTATCAATTAATGTGTGTGTGTGTGTGTGTATTTATTTTCTCCTTGTATTTATTACATGTATCTGCAGAATCGAGTTATTAGCTCTTGGACCCCGCCTATCAAATATATGTATTTTTCCTTTTTTTAATATCTACTACATCTATTTCTCTACACACACACACACACACACACACACACACACACACACACACACACACACACACACACACACACACACACACACACAAACTGGAGGCCTACCGTCTAAACGGAGAGTGTTCGTTGGTTATAATCCTAATGGTCCCATATCGAATCTCAGTTGATGCAATGGCAAATCGACAGATATTCTTTAACCTGATTCGCCTGTTCACCGGCTCCCCTCCGACCGGGGAGCCAGTCGGCCGAGCGGACAGCAACACTGGACTTGTGATCCTGTGGTCCCGGGTTCGATTCCGGGCGCCGCCGAGAAACAATGGGCAGAGTTTCTTTCACCCTGTGCCCCTGTTACCTTGCAGTAAAACAGGTACCTGGGTGTTAGTCAGCTGTCACGGGCTGCTTCCTGGGGGTGGAGGCCTGGTCGAGGACCGGACCCCGGGGACACTAAAGCCCCCTAATCATCTCAAGAAGAACCTCAAGAGATAAGCACAAATGAATCCATCAACCTATCTACTTATATCTGTCAATCCATCAATCTATCTTCCCATAAACCAACCATTTATCATTATATACATTTATATTCCATTTATCCGTCCATCAACTCTTCTGTCTATCCATCCATCTACTCATATGTCTTTCCATCCATCAGATAGACGGATGCATCTATGCATCCGTCTATCCGTCAATGTATATATTTAGCAATCAATGTAAACATCCATCTATCTACTTATATAAATTCTCCTTTAATCCCTGTTTCACCTGCACCACTCCCCCTGTTCCCCCATCCCCATCCCTGTTTCACCTGCACCACTCCCCCTGTTCCCCCATCCCCATCCCTGTTTCACCTGCACCACTCCCCCCTGTTTCTGCATCCCTGTTTCACCTGCACCACTCCCCCTGTTCCCCCATCCCCATCCCTGTTTCACCTGCACCACTCCCCCTGTTCCCCCATCCCCATCCCTGTTTCACTTGCACCACTCCCCCTGTTCCCCCATCCCCATCCCTGTTTCACCTGCACCACTCCCCCTGTTCCCCCATCCCCATCCCTGTTTCACCTGCACCACCCCCCCTGTTCCCCCATCCCCATCCCTGTTTCACCTGCACCACTCCCTCTGTTTCTCCCTCTTCATCCCTGTTTCACCTGCACCACTCCCCCCTGTTTCTCCCTCTTCATCCCTGTTTCACCTGCACCACTCCCCCTGTTCCCCCATCCCCATCCTGTTTCACCTGTACAGCACCCCCTGTTCCCCCCTCTTCCTCCCTGTTTCACCTGCACCACTCCCCCTGTTCCCACATCCCCATCCCTGTTTCACCTGTACAGCACCCCCTGTTCCCCCCTCTTCCTCCCTGTTTCACCTGCACCACTCCCCCTGTTCCCTCTCTTCATTCCACCTCTAAATCCCGTATCCTCCCCCCCCCCACCACCTTTGCACCTCTTCCTTTAACTTAAATCAGGACCAATAAACTTCTTTATGTGTTTAATTTAGTTTTTTTCTAAGTACGGAAAAGTCTTCAGCCATCTCAAGCACTATTTTACAATTAACTTTAATTAAATTGGTAAGGGGGGGGGGGAGTGATAAGAATAATTAATAATTATTCCTAAATCCTTTAGCTAAAGTCAACACTGACCAACCTATGCTCGTTCCCTACCCCAGACCATTCCCTCTACAAATACATTAATTTAGTAATAATAAGCCTTAATAATATATTAATAAATAAATTTTAAAATAAATCTGTGTATGGCTGCAGCCTCCAGCATGTGGCCTCATTACATAGACAGACATTCTCTTTATATTATATATATATATATATATATATATATAATAATATATATATATATATATATATATATTATATATATATATAAATATATATATATCAATTTACATAAATAAATATTCACTAATATATTCCTTTAAAATTGACACAAGCGGATTAAGGCGTCCTGTACATACCAGTTGCATTGCTCCTGGCAGTATGGGTTCAAGTCACTTCTGGCATGTGAGTTTTCAGTTGCATGTAGTCCAGGGGACCATTAAGGCTTGTTCACATGTTTATATATATATATATATATATATATATATATATATATATAATATATATATATATATATATATATATATTTAAAAAATCTGTCATATTTGTAAATTAAATAATAAATATTTAATTATTAAATTTAATTTAATTTGTTTTATTAATATAATTATTTAATAATTTAATAAAATAATAATTTATTAAAAAACATTAATTTGATTATTTATTTAATAAAATTAAATAATAAATAATAAATTAAATATTGATATATACTTGTGTGTCCAGGAGGCCATCTGTGTCCCCTCAGATGGTCTCCCTTATCACAGTTTGTGTCTATGGATGTGTGTCTGTGTGTGAGTGTGTATATCCCTGTGAGTGTCCGGGCGAGTGTGTGTGAGTGTGAGTGTCCCTGTGAGTGTCCGGGTGCGTGTGTGTCCATCCTGTGGGTCCAGGAGGCCATCTGTGTCCCCTCAGATGGTCTCCCTTATCACAGTCTATGGGTGTGTGTGAGTGTGAGTGCCCCTGTGAGTGTTCGGGTGAGGGTGTGTGTGTGAGTGTCCGGGTTTATGTGAGGTTTGGTTCAAGGGAAACATCCCTCCCCCCCCCTTCCCTTATTCCCACCGTGGGTTCGAATCCCAGGTGATTAGACCTGCTCTAGGTCCATGGATCCAAGATATCCATCCGTGGGCCCAACGGATTTCACCCCTTCCCCACTTTCCAAGGGCCAGGCCAATTCCAGCTATCCAGGGAACCTGTCGAAACAGAGGCAGCTACAGGAGGGGACACACAAATATTTGTGCCCTGCAGTTACACAACCGTTCCGACAGACTCGATCGCAATCTATCCAGATGAGAACACGATCTCTTCCGACTAGACCACGCTGGAGTCGCTGTATGTCTCAAATTTGGTTCCTTTATTTATAGTTAGTATTTTTGGTGAATTAATTGATTTGTTTTAATTTTTTATTGATTTAGGTAGAACGATTTGGGGAGTTGGGGGGGGGGGGGAGGAGGGGGAGGGGGGGTTGTGTGTGTAATGGATTTTCGAGATCGTGGTTGGTTAGTATTTATCTAGTTGTGTTCACCTAGTTATGCTTGCGAGGGTTGAGCTCTACTCTTTCGGCCCGCCTCTCAACTGTCAATCAATCAATTATTACTAACTAATAAAAAACATTCCACACACACACACCAGGAAGCAGCCCGTAACAGCTGTCTAACGCCCAGGTACATATTTACTGCTAGGTAACAGGGGCATCAGAATGATAGAAACTCTGCTGATTTCCGTTTGTTCCATCACCGTGGGATCGAATGAGCTACGATTACGAGTCGAGAGCGACGTCCACTCAGCTATGAAGCCCCCTAGTTTGTGAATTGGTGCAAAAGATAATTTGGGAGAGGTTAAGGGAAAGGAATGATGTTTGGTGGCTTTGAGAGCTTTGGATGGGAGGGGGGTTGCCAGTTATGAATTAAAATTGTTAATTATTTAAGATAGGATATATATGCAAAAGACGTTGCGAGATATAGTAAAAAAAGTGTTTCTGACTGAGGTTAGGTACTGTGGGATTGACTTGTATGTTAGGAAAAAGAACACTTAATAAAAACATAGATGATCTTTTTAAATATTTCTTAGCAAATAGTTGCAAATTATTGTGTGAAAAGCATATGGTTCCCCTACCCTACACAAACACACGTGAGCACAATTAGTCCACGGGATTCAGAGAGAGTGAGAGTGAACAGCGAAATAGTAACAAAAAATGTGACAATGAGGGGAAACTATGTCATTCAAACGTATAAATGTTAACCATATAAATTACAGTAACACTAACCGAGCGTCCACATACATATTCCAATCAATTTACATAAATAAACATTCACTAATATATTCCTTTAAAATGGACACACGCAGATAGTTGCAGTACACATGTCAGTTCAATTACTGGTACACATAAACACTCATAGCTGGACGTGTCTGTCCATCTTGACAATAGTAGACATGTAACAAAAAATGTGACAATAATGGGAAACTATGTCATTCAAACGTATAAATGTTAACCATATAAATTACAGTAACACTAATCGCGCGCACACGTACATATGTCAATCAATTTACATAAATACACATTCACTAATGTGTACCTTTAAAATGGACACATACAGATAATTACCGTACACATGTCAGTTCAATTACAGGTACACATACACACACATAGCTTCACGTGTCTGTCGGTCTTGACAATAGTACACATGGATACGCACACAAAACAGTCCATTATCAATTAATGTGTGTGTGTGTGTGTGTGTATTTATTTTCTCCTTGTATTTATTACATGTATCTGCAGAATCGAGTTATTAGCTCTTGGACCCCGCCTATCAAATATATGTATTTTTCCTTTTTTTAATATCTACTACATCTATTTCTCTCTAACACACACACACACACACACACACACACACACACACACACACACACACACACACACACACACACACACACACACACACACAAACTGGAGGCCTACCGTCTAAACGGAGAGTGTTCGTTGGTTATAATCCTAATGGTCCCATATCGAATCTCAGTTGATGCAATGGCAAATCGACAGATATTCTTTAACCTGATTCGCCTGTTCACCGGCTCCCCTCCGACCGGGGAGCCAGTCGGCCGAGCGGACAGCACACTGGACTTGTGATCCTGTGGTCCCGGGTTCGATTCCGGGCGCCGCCGAGAAACAATGGGCAGAGTTTCTTTCACCCTGTGCCCCTGTTACCTTGCAGTAAAACAGGTACCTGGGTGTTAGTCAGCTGTCACGGGCTGCTTCCTGGGGGTGGAGGCCTGGTCGAGGACCGGACCCCGGGGACACTAAAGCCCCCTAATCATCTCAAGAAGAACCTCAAGAGATAAGCACAAATGAATCCATCAACCTATCTACTTATATCTGTCAATCCATCAATCTATCTTCCCATAAACCAACCATTTATCATTATATACATTTATATTCCATTTATCCGTCCATCAACTCTTCTGTCTATCCATCCATCTACTCATATGTCTTTCCATCCATCAGATAGACGGATGCATCTATGCATCCGTCTATCCGTCAATGTATATATTTAGCAATCAATGTAAACATCCATCTATCTACTTATATAAATTCTCCTTTAATCCCTGTTTCACCTGCACCACTCCCCCTGTTCCCCCATCCCCATCCCTGTTTCACCTGCACCACTCCCCCTGTTCCCCCATCCCCATCCCTGTTTCACCTGCACCACTCCCCCCTGTTTCTGCATCCCTGTTTCACCTGCACCACTCCCCCTGTTCCCCCATCCCCATCCCTGTTTCACCTGCACCACTCCCCCTGTTCCCCCATCCCCATCCCTGTTTCACTTGCACCACTCCCCCTGTTCCCCCATCCCCATCCCTGTTTCACCTGCACCACTCCCCCTGTTCCCCCATCCCCATCCCTGTTTCACCTGCACCACCCCCCTGTTCCCCATCCCCATCCCTGTTTCACCTGCACCACTCCCTCTGTTTCTCCCTCTTCATCCCTGTTTCACCTGCACCACTCCCCCTGTTTCTCCCTCTTCATCCCTGTTTCACCTGCACCACTCCCCCTGTTCCCCATCCCCATCCCTGTTTCACCTGTACAGCACCCCCTGTTCCCCCTCTTCCTCCCTGTTTCACCTGCACCACTCCCCCTGTTCCCACATCCCCATCCCTGTTTCACCTGTACAGCACCCCCTGTTCCCCCCTCTTCCTCCCTGTTTCACCTGCACCACTCCCCCTGTTCCCTCTCTTCATTCCACCTCTAAATCCCGTATCCTCACCCCCCCCCCACCACCTTTGCACCTCTTCCTTTAACTTAAATCAGGACCAATAAACTTCTTTATGTGTTTAATTTAGTTTTTTTCTAAGTACGGAAAAGTCTTCAGCCATCTCAAGCACTATTTTACAATTAACTTTAATTAAATTGGTAAGGGGGGGGGGGAGTTGTGGGAACCGACCTGTGAGATTTATATTTATTTAATTTATATGAATTTATATTTACGTTAATTTATATACTTCGATAGCAATTGTATAATGATAAGTGGACTGTATTTCTGCAATAATCTCATAATCTCACAAATCGATCCTCTACACATTAGGGGGGGTTATTATATAATATATATGCAGCCAATCAAACTACAGTAATAGCTACATACATGATGAGGTTCCTTATCTTATAGTACAGCAGGTTAGTCCACCAGGTATAACTAGGGTGTAGACACCAAATTATCTCTTTGAGGTAGCTTCCATATCACCCAGTAACTGGTGCACCAATCTTGCATCCTCGTCTTGACCTGTCAAAAGTGCGCTAGCTGTGAAGCCAGAAACCTATATATGACAAGTATTTCAGAGAAAACTGTATACAGTACATGGAACATGAAAGACCTGGCTTAATTACCTTTAGTATGAGGCGATTTCGCGTTCTAACGGCTAACCCTATATCCTGACATTAATGGCCATAAATGAATGATAAACGGGTTTCGGATAGACACTTAACTTGTATTTGTAGACAGCGTGTTGACAATGGTACACCTTGGGTTCCATAACACTACGTCCAAGTAAATTTAACAGGAGCCGAATTTGCTCCCGTGTGAGCCTCTGGTCTCAATAACAATAATGGCTGCCCTCCTTCCCCACTCTGACGCCTGGCCTACTTTGTCCAGATTTCAGAAAGTGATAGAAGGGTCACATTTACTCTACTTTAATATTGAAATTAAGTTAATTTATATAAGATGTTTTATGATGGTAAAGTCAAAGACTAATGTATTTAAGAATAATTCCCACCATAATAGGTGGTGAATTATAATAGTATGTGGTGATGATATCCCGTTTTCTTTAGACGGTAATTCCACTACAAGTTACGTTTTCTATGGGTAACTTGTTGGTAATACAGCAGCACTTATTATCTGTCTGTATATTATTAAATGGTGTCGGATTTTCCGACATAATTCCCCAGGGGGCTGCTCACGGGTCGAAGTCCTGTTAGAACAGACGAACACCGATACTCCTCCTTCGAATTATTTGATTAATTTGATGTTAGTAGTTAGTAATCACACATTTGTGCGTCTGTTCGTACAGGACGGATGTCCCGTACTAGAGTTGCAGGGGTTAGAAGTCTAATGCGATTTCATTTCCCTGTCAACTCTTGAAAGGCTAATATTCAAGCCTTATACATATTATTTAACCCAGAAGACTGGATGTGATCAAGTACTACAGTCAAGTATGATTCAGGGACTGCAGTGAGATCAGTGACCTTAGATATAACTTGAAGTTTCTTCAGGTAACTGGTCACTGATATATAAACACTGAGGCCCAAGGAATACATCTTGATTAAATAATAAATGTATCAAATCAGTCATCAGATTTATTGGGGTTTAATTTAATTAATGATTCAGAGGATTGAATAGCTCATCATTAAAGTAAAGTATGGTTCTGAGACTGCAGTGGGTTCAGTGACATTGGTCGCAGTGACTTGTAGCTGTTTTAGGCTACTGTCACTGATTTGCCACTGAGGCCTCATGAACTCATCTTCAGCTTCAAATGATGATACTAACATCAACTTCTGTTGTATAGTCAGCTGTAATCTCCTTAGTATAATGCTACTGGAGAAATATAATCAGCTGACAAAATTTAGATCTCTACTGGTATTGCTTATCTGCAGGCATAGGTCTCCTCAGGCTTGATACTGGGCCTGAGAGTAATTTACCTCCTGCAGAGTTTAACATGGTTATACCCTGATATTTAGTAGGGCTACCGATGAATTGATGGTAGTAGTCTGTCCCCACAAGGACAGCCATTTGGCATTTGATTTGCTTAAATTTACCTGCAGCTGCTTGATAATAGCTTTCCAGGTCAGCATAATCATCTGTTGATTGTTGTGACAAATCTTCACATTTCTTGATCTGTCTTGTTAATGGCCTTTAAGACCTGCAAGGGTTCTTTTCATTCTCCCTGCATTATCCATACTGGCTCGTTGGTGAAGCCTTGTGGGCTTGTACTGGGCTGCTCATAATACTGAACAAACACTAATGGTAGCCTAGGGTAAATTCTGAACTCACTAGGCAATAATCCTCCTCTACTAGAGGTTAGCACTTAAAATTAATACACATTATATATATATATACAATCATCCACACTAATGATTTGAGTGATAAACCAGTGTCACTGGAAGTACCTTTAGGTTAGCTCTTCTATATCACCCTAGGATGGTAGAGACACTAATTAATCACTCAAAGGTGTAATGATCATAAGTAATTTATTATATATACAACTCAACTCGAGTTGTTAAAAATTACACCCAAATTAGGGTCTGGACCATTCATTAATGGTTAGGTTGTTCAATATAGTACAACTGACTATGGTAATAATGGGACTAGGATGAGCAATAATAGTTCAACTAGTCATATCCTACCCTGTTGTGGTTGACAATAGTAAATATTATACTGTGATCACTAGTGCAATATATATTAAATAATTCTCTATTTTGGAGAAATAATATACACAATTATTGATAATAGCCTCTTAATTAGCTTCTATGAAAACTTCTAATATTATCTAGAAGTATTAAATATTATTAGTGACCTCGCGAAATAAAGTCCACAAAATTCGTAGATAATCTCTCGCGAAATGTAACACCACGAAATCCGTGAACAATCTTGGGAGGACACAGCCACTAATTTGGCTGGCTTCTATTAGCGCTGTCATTTCACGAAATAACACACCACCAAATATCTGTGGGTGTGCATGAAACCGCTGACGAAGCTGAACTGGGCTGAGGAGGCTCCTGAGCTCCCTCGAGGCTACGCTGCCGTCTTGACTGCTGGCTTTGTTTAAATAAACACTGCACTAGTATATTTAATGAATCCACTGTTTGGTTAACTGGTTCATCCGGTACTAAGATGACCAAATGTGGGTTCAAAGGATCAAATAATCCGTCATCCGGTTCGAAGATGACCAAATAATGTGGGAACCGACCTGTGAGATTTAATTTATTTAATTATATGAATTTATATTTACGTTAATTTATATACTTCGATAGCAATTTGTATAATGATAAGTGGACTGTATTTCTGCAATAATCTCATAATCTCACAAATCGATCCTCTACACATTAGGGGGGGTTATTATATAATATATATGCAGCCAATCAAACTACAGTAATAGCTACATACATTGATGAGGTTCCTTATCTTATAGTACAGCAGGTTAGTCCACCAGGTATAACTAGGGTGTAGACACAAAATTATCCTCTTGAGGTAGCTTCCATATCACCAGTAACTGGTGCACCAATCTTGCATCCTCGTCTTGACCTGTCAAAAGGCGCTAGCTGTGAAGCCAGAAACCTATATATGACAAGTATTTCAGAGAAAACTGTATACAGTACATGGAACATGAAAGACTGGCTTAATTACCTTTAGTATGAGGCGATTTCGCGTTCTAACCGGCTAACCCTATATCCTGACATAATGGCCATAAATGAATGATAAAACGGGTGCGGATATGCACACTTAACTTGTATTGTAGACAGCGTGTTGACAAGTGGTACACCTTTGGGTTCCATAACACTACGTCCAAGTAAATTTAACAGGAGCGAATTTGCTCCCGTGTGAGCCTCTGGTCTCAATAACAATAATGGCTGCCCTCCTTCCCCACTCTGACGCCTGGCCTACTTTGTCCAGATTTCAGAAAGTGATAGAAGGGTCACATTTACTCTACTTTAATATTGATAATTAAGTTAATTTATATAGATGTTTTTATGATGGTAAAGTCCAAAGACTAATGTATTTAAGAATAATTCCCACCATAATAGGTGGTGAATTATAATAGTATGTGGTGATGATATCCGTTTTCTTTAGACGGTAATTCCATACAAGTTACGTTTTCTATGGGTAAAACTTGTTGGTAATACAGCAGCACTTATTATCTGTCTGTATATTATTAAATGGTGTCGGATTTCGACAGGAGTGATAAGAATAATTAATAATTATTCCTAAATCCTTTAGCTAAAGTCAACACTGACCAACCTATGCTCGTTCCCTACCCCAGACCATTCCCTCTACAAATACATTAATTAGTAATAATAAGCCTTAATAATATATTAATAAATAAATTTAAAATAAATCTGTGTATGGCTGCAGCCTCCAGCATGTGGCCTCATTACATAGACAGACATTCTCTTTATATATATTTATATATATATATATATTATATATATATATATATATATATATATATATATATATATATATATATATATATATATATATATATATATATATATATATATATATATATATATATATATTATATATATATATAAAGAGAATGTCTGTCTATGTAATGAGGCCACATGCTGGAGGCTGCAGCCATACACAGATTTATTTTAAAATTTATTTATTAATATATTATTAAGGCTTATTATTACTAAATTAATGTATTTGTAGAGGGAATGGTCTGGGGTAGGGAACGAGCATAGGTTGGTCAGTGTTGACTTTAGCTAAAGGATTTAGGAATAATTATTAATTATTCTTATCACTCCTGTCGGAAAATCCGACACCATTTAATAATATACAGACAGATAATAAGTGCTGCTGTATTACCAACAAGTTACCCATAGAAAACGTAACTTGTAGTGGAATTACCGTCTAAAGAAAACGGGATATCATCACCACATACTATTATAATTCACCACCTATTATGGTGGGAATTATTCTTAAATACATTAGTCTTTGGACTTTACCATCATAAAAACATCTTATATAAATTAACTTAATTATCAATATTAAAGTAGAGTAAATGTGACCCTTCTATCACTTTCTGAAATCTGGACAAAGTAGGCCAGGCGTCAGAGTGGGGAAGGAGGGCAGCCATTATTGTTATTGAGACCAGAGGCTCACACGGGAGCAAATTCGGCTCCTGTTAAATTTACTTGGACGTAGTGTTATGGAACCCAAAGGTGTACCATTGTCAACACGCTGTCTACAAATACAAGTTAAGTGTCTATCCGAAACCCGTTTATCATTCATTTATGGCCATTAATGTCAGGATATAGGGTTAGCCGGTTAGAACGCGAAATCGCCTCATACTAAAGGTAATTAAGCCAGGTCTTTCATGTTCCATGTACTGTATACAGTTTTCTCTGAAATACTTGTCATATATAGGTTTCTGGCTTCACAGCTAGCGCACTTTTGACAGGTCAAGACGAGGATGCAAGATTGGTGCACCAGTTACTGGGTGATATGGAAGCTACCTCAAAGAGGATAATTTGGTGTCTACACCCTAGTTATACCTGGTGGACTAACCTGCTGTACTATAAGATAAGGAACCTCATCAATGTATGTAGCTATTACTGTAGTTTGATTGGCTGCATATATATTAATATAATAACCCCCCCTAATGTGTAGAGGATCGATTTGTGAGATTATGAGATTATTGCAGAAATACAGTCCACTTATCATTATACAAATTGCTATCGAAGTATATAAATTAACGTAAATATAAATTCATATAAATTAAATAAATATAAATCTCACAGGTCGGTTCCCACATTATTTGGTCATCTTCGAACCGGATGACGGATTATTTGATCCTTTGAACCCACATTTGGTCATCTTAGTACCGGATGAACCAGTTAACCAAACCAGTGGATTCATTAAATATACTAGTGCAGTGTTATTTAAACAAAGCCAGCAGTCAAGACGGCAGCGTAGCCTCGAGGGAGCTCAGGAGCCTCCCTCAGCCCAGTTCAGCTTCGTCAGCGGTTTCATGCACACCCACAGATATTTGGTGGTGTGTTATTTCGTGAAATGACAGCGCTAATAGAAGCCAGCCAAATTAGTGGCTGTGTCCTCCCAAGATTGTTCACGGATTTCGTGGTGTTTACATTTCGCGAGAGATTATCTACGAATTTTGTGGACTTTATTTCGCGAGGTCACTAATAATATTTAATACTTCTAGATAATATTAGAAGTTTCATAGAAGCTAATTAAGAGGCTATTATCAATAATTGTGTATATTATTTCTCCAAAATAGAGAATTATTTAATATATATTGCACTAGTGATCACAGTATAATATTTACTAATTGTCAACCCACAACAGGGTAGGATATGACTAGTTGAACTATTATTGCTCATCCTAGTCCCATTATTACCATAGTCAGTTGTACTATATTGAACAACCTAACACCATTAATGAATGGTCCAGACCCTAATTTGGGTGTAATTTTTAACAACTCGAGTTGAGTTGTATATATAATAAATTACTTATGATCATTACACCTTTGAGTGATTAATTAGTGTCTCTACCATCCTAGGGTGATATAGAAGAGCTAACCTAAAGGTACTTCCAGTGACACTGGTTTATCACTCAAATCATTAGTGTGGATGATTGTATATATATATAATGTGTATTAATTTTAAGTGCTAACCTCTAGTAGAGGTAGGATTATTGCCTAGTGAGTTCAGAATTTACCCTAGGCTACCATTAGTGTTTGTTCAGTATTATGAGCAGCCCAAGTACAAGCCCCACAAGGCTTCACCAACGAGCCAGTATGGATAATGCAGGGAGAATGAAAAGAACCCTTGCAGGTCTTAAAGGCCACTTAACAAGACAGATCAAGAAATGTGAAGATTTGTCACAACAATCAACAGATGATTATGCTGACCTGGAAAGCTATTATCAAGCAGCTGCAGGTAAATTTAAGCAAATCAAATGCCAAATGGCTGTCCTTGTGGGGACAGACTACTACCATCAATTCATCGGTAGCCCTACTAAATATCAGGGTATAACCATGTTAAACTCTGCAGGAGGTAAATTACTCTCAGGCCCAGTATCAAGCCTGAGGAGACCTATGCCTGCAGATAAGCAATACCAGTAGAGATCTAAATTTGTCAGCTGATTATATTTCTCCAGTAGCATTATACTAAGGAGATTACAGCTGACTATACCAACAGAAGTTGATGTTAGTATCATCATTTGAAGCTGAAGATGAGTTCATGAGGCCTCAGTGGCAAATCAGTGAACAGTAGCCTAAAACAGCTACAAGTCACTGCGACCAATGTCACTGAACCCACTGCAGTCTCAGAACCATACTTTACTTTAATGATGAGCTATTCAATCCTCTGAATCAATTAATTAAATTAAACCCCAATAAATCTGATGACTGATTTGATACATTTATTATTTAATCAAGATGTATTCCTTGGGCCTCAGTGTTTATATATCAGTGACCAGTTACCTGAAGAAACTTCAAGTTATATCTAAGGTCACTGATCTCACTGCAGTCCCTGAATCATACTTGACTGTAGTACTTGATCACATCCAGTCTTCTGGGTTAAATAATATGTATAAGGCTTGAATATTAGCCTTTCAAGAGTTGACAGGGAAATGAAATCGCATTAGACTTCTAACCCCTGCAACTCTAGTACGGGACATCCGTCCTGTACGAACAGACGCACAAATGTGTGATTACTAACTACTAACATCAAATTAATCAAATAATTCGAAGGAGGAGTATCGGTGTTCGTCTGTTCTAAACAGGACTTCGACCCGTGAGCAGCCCCCTGGGGAATTATGTCGGAAAATCCGACACCATTTAATAATATACAGACAGATAATAAGTGCTGCTGTATTACCAACAAGTTACCCATAGAAAACGTAACTTGTAGTGGAATTACCGTCTAAAGAAAACGGGATATCATCACCACATACTATTATAATTCACCACCTATTATGGTGGGAATTATTCTTAAATACATTAGTCTTTGGACTTTACCATCATAAAAACATCTTATATAAATTAACTTAATTATCAATATTAAAGTAGAGTAAATGTGACCCTTCTATCACTTTCTGAAATCTGGACAAAGTAGGCCAGGCGTCAGAGTGGGGAAGGAGGGCAGCCATTATTGTTATTGAGACCAGAGGCTCACACGGGAGCAAATTCGGCTCCTGTTAAATTTACTTGGACGTAGTGTTATGGAACCCAAAGGTGTACCATTGTCAACACGCTGTCTACAAATACAAGTTAAGTGTCTATCCGAAACCCGTTTATCATTCATTTATGGCCATTAATGTCAGGATATAGGGTTAGCCGGTTAGAACGCGAAATCGCCTCATACTAAAGGTAATTAAGCCAGGTCTTTCATGTTCCATGTACTGTATACAGTTTTCTCTGAAATACTTGTCATATATAGGTTTCTGGCTTCACAGCTAGCGCACTTTTGACAGGTCAAGACGAGGATGCAAGATTGGTGCACCAGTTACTGGGTGATATGGAAGCTACCTCAAAGAGGATAATTTGGTGTCTACACCCTAGTTATACCTGGTGGACTAACCTGCTGTACTATAAGATAAGGAACCTCATCAATGTATGTAGCTATTACTGTAGTTTGATTGGCTGCATATATATTAATATAATAACCCCCCCTAATGTGTAGAGGATCGATTTGTGAGATTATGAGATTATTGCAGAAATACAGTCCACTTATCATTATACAAATTGCTATCGAAGTATATAAATTAACGTAAATATAAATTCATATAAATTAAATAAATATAAATC
Source organism: Procambarus clarkii (assembly GCF_040958095.1). Classification (NCBI taxonomy): domain Eukaryota; kingdom Metazoa; phylum Arthropoda; class Malacostraca; order Decapoda; family Cambaridae; genus Procambarus; species Procambarus clarkii. Next base: position 34,536,924 of record NC_091206.1, on the reverse strand, counting down.
TCACAGGTCGGTTCCCACAACTCCCCCCCCCCCCCCCCCCCCCCTTACCAATTTAATTAAAGTTAATTGTAAAATAGTGCTTGAGATGGCTGAAGACTTTTCCGTACTTAGAAAAAAACTAAATTAAACACATAAAGAAGTTTATTGGTCCTGATTTAAGTTAAAGGAAGAGGTGCAAAGGTGGTGGGGGGGGGGGTGAGGATACGGGATTTAGAGGTGGAATGAAGAGAGGGAACAGGGGGAGTGGTGCAGGTGAAACAGGGAGGAAGAGGGGGGAACAGGGGGTGCTGTACAGGTGAAACAGGGATGGGGATGTGGAAACAGGGGGAGTGGTGCAGGTGAAACAGGGAGGAAGAGGGGGGAACAGGGGGTGCTGTACAGGTGAAACAGGGATGGGGATGGGGGAACAGGGGGAGTGGTGCAGGTGAAACAGGGATGAAGAGGGAGAAACAGGGGGAGTGGTGCAGGTGAAACAGGGATGAAGAGGGAGAAACAGAGGGAGTGGTGCAGGTGAAACAGGGATGGGGATGGGGGAACAGGGGGGGTGGTGCAGGTGAAACAGGGATGGGGATGGGGGAACAGGGGGAGTGGTGCAGGTGAAACAGGGATGGGGATGGGGGAACAGGGGGAGTGGTGCAAGTGAAACAGGGATGGGGATGGGGGAACAGGGGGAGTGGTGCAGGTGAAACAGGGATGGGGATGGGGGAACAGGGGGAGTGGTGCAGGTGAAACAGGGATGCAGAAACAGGGGGAGTGGTGCAGGTGAAACAGGGATGGGGATGGGGGAAAAGGGGGAGTGGTGCAGGTGAAACAGGGATGGGGATGGGGGAACAGGGGGAGTGGTGCAGGTGAAACAGGGATTAAAGGAGAATTTATATAAGTAGATAGATGGATGTTTACATTGATTGCTAAATATATACATTGACGGATAGACGGATGCATAGATGCATCCGTCTATCTGATGGATGGAAAGACATATGAGTAGATGGATGGATAGACAGAAGAGTTGATGGACGGATAAATGGAATATAAATGTATATAATGATAAATGGTTGGTTTATGGGAAGATAGATTGATGGATTGACAGATATAAGTAGATAGGTTGATGGATTCATTTGTGCTTATCTCTTGAGGTTCTTCTTGAGATGATTAGGGGGCTTTAGTGTCCCCGGGATCCGGTCCTCGACCAGGCCTCCACCCCCAGGAAGCAGCCCGTGACAGCTGACCCAGGTACCTGTTTTACTGCAAGGTAACAGGGGCACAGGGTGAAAGAAACTCTGCCCATTGTTTCTCGGCGGCGCCCGGAATCGAACCCGGGACCACAGGATCACAAGTCCAGTGTGCTGTCCGCTCGGCCGACTGGCTCCCCGGTCGGAGGGGAGCCGGTGAACAGGCGAATCAGGTTAAAGAATATCTGTCGATTTGCCATTGCATCAACTGAGATTCGATATGGGACCATTAGGATTATAACCAACGAACACTCTCCGTTTAGACGGTAGGCCTCCAGTTTGTGTGTGTGTGTGTGTGTGTGTGTGTGTGTGTGTGTGTGTGTGTGTGTGTGTGTGTGTGTGTGTGTGTGTGTGTGTGTGTTAGAGAGAAATAGATGTAGTAGATATTAAAAAAAGGAAAAATACATATATTTGATAGGCGGGGTCCAAGAGCTAATAACTCGATTCTGCAGATACATGTAATAAATACAAGGAGAAAATAAATACACACACACACACACACACATTAATTGATAATGGACTGTTTTGTGTGCGTATCCATGTGTACTATTGTCAAGACCGACAGACACGTGAAGCTATGTGTGTGTATGTGTACCTGTAATTGAACTGACATGTGTACGGTAATTATCTGTATGTGTCCATTTTAAAGGTACACATTAGTGAATGTGTATTTATGTAAATTGATTGACATATGTACGTGTGCGCGCGATTAGTGTTACTGTAATTTATATGGTTAACATTTATACGTTTGAATGACATAGTTTCCCATTATTGTCACATTTTTTGTTACATGTCTACTATTGTCAAGATGGACAGACACGTCCAGCTATGAGTGTTTATGTGTACCAGTAATTGAACTGACATGTGTACTGCAACTATCTGCGTGTGTCCATTTTAAAGGAATATATTAGTGAATGTTTATTTATGTAAATTGATTGGAATATGTATGTGGACGCTCGGTTAGTGTTACTGTAATTTATATGGTTAACATTTATACGTTTGAATGGCATAGTTTCCCCTCATTGTCACATTTTTTGTTACTATTTCGCTGTTCACTCTCACTCTCTCTGAATCCCGTGGACTAATTGTGCTCACGTGTGTTTGTGTAGGGTAGGGGAACCATATGCTTTTCACACAATAATTTGCAACTATTTGCTAAGAAATATTTAAAAAGATCATCTATGTTTTTATTAAGTGTTCTTTTTCCTAACATACAAGTCAATCCCACAGTACCTAACCTCAGTCAGAAACACTTTTTTTACTATATCTCGCAACGTCTTTTGCATATATATCCTATCTTAAATAATTAACAATTTTAATTCATAACTGGCAACCCCCCTCCCATCCAAAGCTCTCAAAGCCACCAAACATCATTCCTTTCCCTTAACCTCTCCCAAATTATCTTTTGCACCAATTCACAAACTAGGGGGCTTCATAGCTGAGTGGACGTCGCTCTCGACTCGTAATCGTAGCTCATTCGATCCCACGGTGATGGAACAAACGGAAATCAGCAGAGTTTCTATCATTCTGATGCCCCTGTTACCTAGCAGTAAATATGTACCTGGGCGTTAGACAGCTGTTACGGGCTGCTTCCTGGGTGTGTGTGTGTGTGGAATGTTTTTTATTAGTTAGTAATAATTGATTGATTGACAGTTGAGAGGCGGGCCGAAAGAGTAGAGCTCAACCCTCGCAAGCATAACTAGGTGAACACAACTAGATAAATACTAACCAACCACGATCTCGAAAATCCATTACACACACAACCCCCCCTCCCCCTCCTCCCCCCCCCCCCCCCCCCAACTCCCCAAATCGTTCTACCTAAATCAATAAAAAATTAAAACAAATCAATTAATTCACCAAAAATACTAACTATAAATAAAGGAACCAAATTTGAGACATACAGCGACTCCAGCGTGGTCTAGTCGGAAGAGATCGTGTTCTCATCTGGATAGATTGCGATCGAGTCTGTCGGAACGGTTGTGTAACTGCAGGGCACAAATATTTGTGTGTCCCCTCCTGTAGCTGCCTCTGTTTCGACAGGTTCCCTGGATAGCTGGAATTGGCCTGGCCCTTGGAAAGTGAGGAAGGGGTGAAATCCGTTGGGCCCACGGATGGATATCTTGGATCCATGGACCTAGAGCAGGTCTAATCACCTGGGATTCGAACCCACGGTGGGAATAAGGGAAGGGGGGGGGAGGGATGTTTCCCTTGAACCAAACCTCACATAAACCCGGACACTCACACACACACCCTCACCCGAACACTCACAGGGGCACTCACACTCACACACACCCATAGACTGTGATAAGGGAGACCATCTGAGGGGACACAGATGGCCTCCTGGACCCACAGGATGGACACACACGCACCCGGACACTCACAGGGACACTCACACTCACACACACTCGCCCGGACACTCACAGGGATATACACACTCACACACAGACACACATCCATAGACACAAACTGTGATAAGGGAGACCATCTGAGGGGACACAGATGGCCTCCTGGACACACAAGTATATATCAATATTTAATTTATTATTTATTATTTAATTTTATTAAATAAATAATCAAATTAATGTTTTTTAATAAATTATTATTTTATTAAATTATTAAATAATTATATTAATAAAACAAATTAAATTAAATTTAATAATTAAATATTTATTATTTAATTTACAAATATGACAGATTTTTTAAATATATATATATATATATATATATATATATATATATATATATATATATATATATATATATATATATATATATAAACATGTGAACAAGCCTTAATGGTCCCCTGGACTACATGCAACTGAAAACTCACATGCCAGAAGTGACTTGAACCCATACTGCCAGGAGCAATGCAACTGGTATGTACAGGACGCCTTAATCTGCTTGTGTCAATTTTAAAGGAATATATTAGTGAATATTTATTTATGTAAATTGATATATATATATATTTATATATATATATATATATATATATATATATATATATATATATATATATATATATATATATATATATATATATAAAGAGAATGTCTGTCTATGTAATGAGGCCACATGCTGGAGGCTGCAGCCATACACAGATTTATTTTAAAATTTATTTATTAATATATTATTAAGGCTTATTATTACTAAATTAATGTATTTGTAGAGGGAATGGTCTGGGGTAGGGAACGAGCATAGGTTGGTCAGTGTTGACTTTAGCTAAAGGATTTAGGAATAATTATTAATTATTCTTATCACTCCCCCCCCCCCCCCTTACCAATTTAATTAAAGTTAATTGTAAAATAGTGCTTGAGATGGCTGAAGACTTTTCCGTACTTAGAAAAAAACTAAATTAAACACATAAAGAAGTTTATTGGTCCTGATTTAAGTTAAAGGAAGAGGTGCAAAGGTGGTGGGGGGGGGGGTGAGGATACGGGATTTAGAGGTGGAATGAAGAGAGGGAACAGGGGGAGTGGTGCAGGTGAAACAGGGAGGAAGAGGGGGGAACAGGGGGTGCTGTACAGGTGAAACAGGGATGGGGATGTGGAAACAGGGGGAGTGGTGCAGGTGAAACAGGGAGGAAGAGGGGGGAACAGGGGGTGCTGTACAGGTGAAACAGGGATGGGGATGGGGGAACAGGGGGAGTGGTGCAGGTGAAACAGGGATGAAGAGGGAGAAACAGGGGGGAGTGGTGCAGGTGAAACAGGGATGAAGAGGGAGAAACAGAGGGAGTGGTGCAGGTGAAACAGGGATGGGGATGGGGGAACAGGGGGGGTGGTGCAGGTGAAACAGGGATGGGGATGGGGGAACAGGGGGAGTGGTGCAGGTGAAACAGGGATGGGGATGGGGGAACAGGGGGAGTGGTGCAAGTGAAACAGGGATGGGGATGGGGGAACAGGGGGAGTGGTGCAGGTGAAACAGGGATGGGGATGGGGGAACAGGGGGAGTGGTGCAGGTGAAACAGGGATGCAGAAACAGGGGGGAGTGGTGCAGGTGAAACAGGGATGGGGATGGGGGAACAGGGGGAGTGGTGCAGGTGAAACAGGGATGGGGATGGGGGAACAGGGGGAGTGGTGCAGGTGAAACAGGGATTAAAGGAGAATTTATATAAGTAGATAGATGGATGTTTACATTGATTGCTAAATATATACATTGACGGATAGACGGATGCATAGATGCATCCGTCTATCTGATGGATGGAAAGACATATGAGTAGATGGATGGATAGACAGAAGAGTTGATGGACGGATAAATGGAATATAAATGTATATAATGATAAATGGTTGGTTTATGGGAAGATAGATTGATGGATTGACAGATATAAGTAGATACGTTGATGGATTCATTTGTGCTTATCTCTTGAGGTTCTTCTTGAGATGATTAGGGGGCTTTAGTGTCCCCGGGATCCGGTCCTCGACCAGGCCTCCACCCCCAGGAAGCAGCCCGTGACAGCTGACCCAGGTACCTGTTTTACTGCAAGGTAACAGGGGCACAGGGTGAAAGAAACTCTGCCCATTGTTTCTCGGCGGCGCCCGGAATCGAACCCGGGACCACAGGATCACAAGTCCAGTGTGCTGTCCGCTCGGCCGACTGGCTCCCCGGTCGGAGGGGAGCCGGTGAACAGGCGAATCAGGTTAAAGAATATCTGTCGATTTGCCATTGCATCAACTGAGATTCGATATGGGACCATTAGGATTATAACCAACGAACACTCTCCGTTTAGACGGTAGGCCTCCAGTTTGTGTGTGTGTGTGTGTGTGTGTGTGTGTGTGTGTGTGTGTGTGTGTGTGTGTGTGTGTGTTAGAGAGAAATAGATGTAGTAGATATTAAAAAAAGGAAAAATACATATATTTGATAGGCGGGGTCCAAGAGCTAATAACTCGATTCTGCAGATACATGTAATAAATACAAGGAGAAAATAAATACACACACACACACACACACATTAATTGATAATGGACTGTTTTGTGTGCGTATCCATGTGTACTATTGTCAAGACCGACAGACACGTGAAGCTATGTGTGTGTATGTGTACCTGTAATTGAACTGACATGTGTACGGTAATTATCTGTATGTGTCCATTTTAAAGGTACACATTAGTGAATGTGTATTTATGTAAATTGATTGACATATGTACGTGTGCGCGCGATTAGTGTTACTGTAATTTATATGGTTAACATTTATACGTTTGAATGACATAGTTTCCCATTATTGTCACATTTTTTGTTACATGTCTACTATTGTCAAGATGGACAGACACGTCCAGCTATGAGTGTTTATGTGTACCAGTAATTGAACTGACATGTGTACTGCAACTATCTGCGTGTGTCCATTTTAAAGGAATATATTAGTGAATGTTTATTTATGTAAATTGATTGGAATATGTATGTGGACGCTCGGTTAGTGTTACTGTAATTTATATGGTTAACATTTATACGTTTGAATGGCATAGTTTCCCCTCATTGTCACATTTTTTGTTACTATTTCGCTGTTCACTCTCACTCTCTCTGAATCCCGTGGACTAATTGTGCTCACGTGTGTTTGTGTAGGGTAGGGGAACCATATGCTTTTCACACAATAATTTGCAACTATTTGCTAAGAAATATTTAAAAAGATCATCTATGTTTTTATTAAGTGTTCTTTTTCCTAACATACAAGTCAATCCCACAGTACCTAACCTCAGTCAGAAACACTTTTTTTACTATATCTCGCAACGTCTTTTGCATATATATCCTATCTTAAATAATTAACAATTTTAATTCATAACTGGCAACCCCCCTCCCATCCAAAGCTCTCAAAGCCACCAAACATCATTCCTTTCCCTTAACCTCTCCCAAATTATCTTTTGCACCAATTCACAAACTAGGGGGCTTCATAGCTGAGTGGACGTCGCTCTCGACTCGTAATCGTAGCTCATTCGATCCCACGGTGATGGAACAAACGGAAATCAGCAGAGTTTCTATCATTCTGATGCCCCTGTTACCTAGCAGTAAATATGTACCTGGGCGTTAGACAGCTGTTACGGGCTGCTTCCTGGGTGTGTGTGTGTGGAATGTTTTTTATTAGTTAGTAATAATTGATTGATTGACAGTTGAGAGGCGGGCCGAAAGAGTAGAGCTCAACCCTCGCAAGCATAACTAGGTGAACACAACTAGATAAATACTAACCAACCACGATCTCGAAAATCCATTACACACACAACCCCCCCCTCCCCCTCCTCCCCCCCCCCCCCAACTCCCCAAATCGTTCTACCTAAATCAATAAAAAATTAAAACAAATCAATTAATTCACCAAAAATACTAACTATAAATAAAGGAACCAAATTTGAGACATACAGCGACTCCAGCGTGGTCTAGTCGGAAGAGATCGTGTTCTCATCTGGATAGATTGCGATCGAGTCTGTCGGAACGGTTGTGTAACTGCAGGGCACAAATATTTGTGTGTCCCCTCCTGTAGCTGCCTCTGTTTCGACAGGTTCCCTGGATAGCTGGAATTGACCTGGCCCTTGGAAAGTGAGGAAGGGGTGAAATCCGTTGGGCCCACGGATGGATATCTTGGATCCATGGACCTAGAGCAGGTCTAATCACCTGGGATTCGAACCCACGGTGGGAATAAGGGAAGGGGGGGGGGGAGGGATGTTTCCCTTGAACCAAACCTCACATAAACCCGGACACTCACACACACACCCTCACCCGAACACTCACAGGGGCACTCACACTCACACACACCCATAGACTGTGATAAGGGAGACCATCTGAGGGGACACAGATGGCCTCCTGGACCCACAGGATGGACACACACGCACCCGGACACTCACAGGGACACTCACACTCACACACACTCGCCCGGACACTCACAGGGATATACACACTCACACACAGACACACATCCATAGACACAAACTGTGATAAGGGAGACCATCTGAGGGGACACAGATGGCCTCCTGGACACACAAGTATATATCAATATTTAATTTATTATTTATTATTTAATTTTATTAAATAAATAATCAAATTAATGTTTTTTAATAAATTATTATTTTATTAAATTATTAAATAATTATATTAATAAAACAAATTAAATTAAATTTAATAATTAAATATTTATTATTTAATTTACAAATATGACAGATTTTTTAAATATATATATATATATATATATATATATATATATATATATATATATATATATATATATATATATATATATATATATATATAAACATGTGAACAAGCCTTAATGGTCCCCTGGACTACATGCAACTGAAAACTCACATGCCAGAAGTGACTTGAACCCATACTGCCAGGAGCAATGCAACTGGTATGTACAGGACGCCTTAATCTGCTTGTGTCAATTTTAAAGGAATATATTAGTGAATATTTATTTATGTAAATTGATATATATATATATATATATATATATATATATATATATATATATATATATATATATATATGCAGAATAACCACATATGAAAAATAGAAAATGCTTAACGCGTTTTCGGCTAATTCGCCTTCATCAGAGCAAAGTAGAATGAAGATAAGTTTGCTGATCAGACCTTTATATCCGCCTGGGCAGATCACCTGACCACCAAAAATAAGTGGAGGAAAGGAATTATAAGAAAGAAGGTAACTGCAGAAGGCCTATTGGCCCATACAAGGCAGCTCCTTTTAATATCTCCAAGTGCCATACGTGTTTAAATGATTGCTATATTGTTTTGACGTGCTATATTGAGGCTTAAATAGGGATCCAACTTGTACATACCGGGGCTCACATTAAGGCTGTTGTTACAATGTTTGATCAGAGCAGACTCGATCACGTTTCGTTCAACAAAATCCTTACTTTTAACAATACATTTTGCCTCTGTGAAGTCGATAGAATGATTACATAAACTGGAATGTAAATACAATGCACTGGATTGCTGGGCTGTACGAATAGCGTATGAATGCTGTTTTAAACGCGAGGAAAGAGATTTACCTGTCTGGCCGATGTAAACACATGCACACTCATTACAAGGGATGGAATACACACAACCTGCTACAGACGAGGGCGAGTTCTTAATTAACATGGACTTAACTGTATTATCATTTTTGAACACTAGATTAATATTAAGGTTCTTCAGGGCTGGGGCAAGATTTACTAGACCCTCGGAATATGGTAATACCAACGAATTTTTCAGTTCTGGTTTCGACTTAGTAGTCTGTTTGTAGAAAGTCCTTTTTGCTTGACCAAACGCAAGATCCAAGATCGATTTTGGGTATTTTAACTTCTTCCCAATTTCAAATATATTTGCTATTTCTTCATCGAAAAATTCCGGACTACAAACTCTCAGTGCTCTGAGAAACATACCAGAAAAAACTGCCCGCTTGACCTGAACATGATGATTTGAATAGAAATGTACATACGAGCACACATTGGTAGGTTTCCTATACACATTGAATTTGAAACTTCTACCAATTCTATGAATCATGATGTCTAAAAAAGGCAGAACACCATTCACTTCGTTCTCAATTGTGAATTTAATTGACGGAACCAGCGAATTGATTTGATTGAGAAAATCAGTTTCGTCATGATTAACCGGCCACAGGCACAAAATATCGTCAACGTACCTGTACCAAAGCAAATTTGAGGGTAAAATCCTGGGAAGGATATTTGTTTCGAAACATTCCATGTACAGATTGCTCAAAACAGGGGAGAGGGGATTACCCATCGCCATGCCAAATGTTTGTTTATAAAATGAATCATTAAAGCTGAAATAATTATCTTTAATGCACAATTTTATAAGTTCAATAATGGTGTTAGTAGGCAAAGTTAAATTATACCTTGGGAGTAGATCCCGTAAGAATGACAACAGATCATCAACAGGAACCCTAGTGAACAGAGCCGTCACATCAAAACTCACAAGTTTAAAATCATAATTTAATTTCAAACTAGACAACTTGTTAACCAAGTCCAAGTTGTTTGTTATGTGTGAGTTGGAAATGGAACCTACTACTGGAGACAAGACTTGGACAAGCCATTTGGAAAGTCTATATGCCACAGATCCAACAGAACTAATAATAGGTCTTGCAGGATTATTCGGTTTGTGTGTTTTAATAAGCCCATATAGATATGGGAGAGAAGGGGAACGACTTAAAAACTTAGGAATCAACTCCTTATCTTTCTTGAGCACGGTTTTAAGAGTTTTGTTGAAATGAGCAATAACTCTTTCAATAGGGTCACTATTAACAGGTAAGTAAGTGTCTCTGTCCTCCAATAACTGGTTCATTTTTTGGACATAGTCTTCTTTGTCCATGATGACAACAGCATTGGATTTATCAGCTTTAGTGATATGTAGAGAGTTATCTTTTTTGAGGGTTTTGAACGCTCGCATAAACCTCTCTGGACAATTAGGCACAGTACCCTTAAGTAAAGAACCGTACACCATTCCCTTGCAAATATTGATGTCGTCAGATGAAATCTCACTAGATTTCTCCAAATTGCAAAAACTTTTGGCAATATTTGCATAATTCACATCTCTATTTGATATGGAGAAACTCAGACCGTAACCAAGAGCAGTCATCGTATCATTATCAAGTTGTTTACTAGAGAGATTAATAACAAAGTCAGTGTTGGCGTGTTTATTCCAATCACTTTGTTGAATGAGCCTATTTAATTTTGAATCAAGCTTTGTACTTACATTCGTGCAGGCAGATCTCATAGCGGTGTAACAATAATCCATCATCGGGCGATTCCATTCCAAAGGTACAGCTTGAGAAAATGAATACTTACGGCTGTTCAACACCTTAAAACATTCCCGTACTTCTAATTTAAGCAAATCAATATTTTTACCAAGCACTAAGCGGGAAATCTCATCAAACGGTCGGTCTGCTAATTTCAACACACTGTTGGAGGATAGGGAACGGGGAAGCACTAGTTCACTGAGACATTTTCTAAGAAAACGAAGACGGATTTTTAACGTATAGGATTTCACTAAAGCAGAACGAAAATTAGAAACAAAAGGTTTAAGAGCAGGGTAGAGAGAGGAGAAGTGAAGAAATTGGCGCGTGGTATCCATGTATGCAACAATGATCACAAAAACACTGATCCAAGTATGCAGAATAATTTTTCTATTTTTAGAAATTCTATTCTATTTTTCACATGTGGTTATTATGTGGTAGTTTGGTGAGTCACTACAGTAGTGAGTGTTGGTTATAGTGAGTCACTATTGCAGTGTGCGATGGTTGTGGTGAGTCACTACAGATGTGAGTGTTCGTCCAACTGCTAAGAAATGTTAAAAAACAGAGATAAGGAAGGCAAAAAGAGAGTATGAAGTTTGTATATCAGGGCAAGCAAAGAGAAATCCTAATTTTTTCTAGTTATTTCGAACAACGGTTAGGGAATGGATAGGTACATTAAAAACTGAGAAATGTCAGCTAACTGATAATGCGAAGAGATGAGTAGTATTTTTAATAAAAATTTTATCTTCGTATTTACTAAAGAGGAGCTGAACATTATGCTTTTAGCCTAACATGTCTATGTGGGTGGGTAAGAGGACAGGTTGACTAATTTAGTAGTTACCAGGGAGGATGATAATAAACAAATAGTGAAACTCAAGCAAAACAAATCCCCAAGGCGGACGAAGTGTTTGCCAGGTTGCTTAGTGTGTGAGATTACCTTTTTTAGAGGTGAATAGGTTACAAGAAACCTCAGCCAGGAAAGGACTGAACTAGTATCAAACATATGCTAAGGGCAGATTATACTTTAATGACTGACCAGGGATGCATAGAGCAGCTGCAGGAGTCCAAATCCTTGGCACTCCTTAAACACTAGGTCTTGGAGCTTCTGGGGGCCTCAGGGGGAGGTCATCAGAGTAGCTCAAATGGTCCCCACAACAAACTAACCTTAAACTAACTTAATTAATGCTCAGAGTTACATGCATAACAGAGATAATGTAATTATTAATACATGCAGTAATTAAAATAAAACAACAGAGGGAAATGTTGGCAACGCCCACCAGCAACTAAAACTCTCTCATGGGGCGTTGCCCCTAAAGATAAACTATTACAGATTCACATAATGTTACCCACTTATGATCAATACAAAACCACTTTTCCCACGAAATCAGCCGTGAGCAAACAAAGAAAATATAACCGTTCCCACAGTGGGTAAAGTTGGGCCTATTCCGCCATATAATATATAATTACATCCATGTCATGAAATATGTAAACACAATAAATCACCTACAAGTAATGAATATATAATCATATACATGTAATGAAATATATAATCATATTATAAGCAATGAATATATAAGTACAAATTTATTAATTCAATTACGTATCTTATAGGGGTACGTAACAATCCCCAGATCCACATCTGGCACCAACATGTGCCGTTGTCTTTCATTGTATGTTATTGTTACTTGCCACAGTCTCGACAAGCTGCCGTAAGCGTCTGGAGTGGTTGCCCACTATTGTTAAGTGCAGACAGGATCAGTGATACTGCGAGTGGTCCGAACCGGACGCAAGTGCTCCGGCTAGTTTAGCCTAATCAAGCACCACGTCTGTCATTAATGTAACGTCAGACTGTTCTTGCCATGTACCGTTAGCATTAAGTTTTATGAATAAACTAATTGTTAAGTACAAGTACCTTTACGTTCACACCTTCTGACCCCTTTCGCCCAGTATTGACTTTGCCATTATTTGTGCTATTAACGTGATCCTTTTTATGTTGCCTTGATTACTTGGATTTGAACTGAGTTCATGGCCAAACACATCAAATATAAATACTAATTTGTTGTGAGGACCATTTGAGCTACTCTGATGACCTCCCCCTGAGGCCCCTAGAAGCTCCAAGACCTAGTGGATAAGGAGTGCCAAGGATTTGGACTCCTGCAGCTGTTCTATGCATCCCTGGTCAGTCATTAAAGTATAATCTGCCCTAAGCATATGTTTGATACTAGTTCAGTCCTTTCCTGGCTGAGGTTTCTTGTAACCTATTCACCTCGCCCAACGTGGGGCCGTGAATTTTGGCAAGTTGCAAGCATCCCACTTTGATATCAGGTTCATATTTGGTACTCAAGGCGGGTTGTGAGCAACTTCAGTTCGAGTCCATGAGCTTCACTCAAAGTAAAAATAACATTTCACGTAAAAGTAAAAGTAAGAACAGATATTGTGCAAAGTTATACAGGTACAGGAGTGTTGGAAGTGTATTTGTACACCATTGTCATTAGTAGGTACACACACACACACATACAGTATGCCTGGAACGTATAGAAGTAGATATTTGGGAGGTTATGTTGGATGCCACGGCTGCTTGCCAGTGGTTCACGACAGCCTCACGGAAAAGGACTGCCGGGAGCGTATCGAAGCGCAACGAGCTGAAATGGAATGCCTCTTGCACGACCATGCATTGCAAATGCTTGAAATAGAAGTGCCAGCTTCATCACCGTCGAACAAGTTGGCGCAAGTGAGCAAGGAGATGATACTCCAGGGGTTGGTGACACAGCTACCTCAGTGGTGGCAATTGCAGGAATTGGTGTAGACATTGCAGTCTTAGTGACAGCAGGGTCAGGCGCTGGTAACGACGCTGTTGTCTCAGTGACAGCACGTCCAGGTACCAGTACGCCTCGTAAGAGATCAATTGAGGAGTCGCGACCTCAGACGGTGCTCCCTGTAGAGTTTCCCGCAAGTGGGAACAGTGTTTCTATCGATAGACAGGTGCCGGTATAACCTGTGTTCAGGAGGCCCATACAGCCTCAAGGTGAATTCACTGTAGACGATCTAAGAGACAAAGCGTTTAAATCTCCGAGGAGATAGTGCAGCTAAGTATGTGACCGATATGTGGAACGCCCAGGAGAGTAGACGTACTCAAGAAAGGATTGCCGCTAATCGATCCCCGGCAGGCAGAGAGTTCAAACCCAGCCCAGCCCATCTCCACAGGTTGAGCCTGTGGTGAAGTTTAAGCTTCCGCGTATGGAAGCTTTTAATGAGAAAGTAGACTCTATGGATGCTTACCTAAGACGCTTCGAACGTACAGCATCAAATGCCAATTGGGCAAAACATTCATGGGCCAAAGCGCTGGCCACTCTGTTGAAAGGCCGTGCATTAGAAATTTATAATGGGTTGGGAACCCATCATCATGACGATTTTGATGCACTTAAGTTAGCTCTGATGAAAGGGTTCGGTATCTCAGCTGATGGAATGATGGAGACATTCCGCTAGATAAAGTTGCAGCCTAATGAGACGTATGCCTTAATGTTGCAAAGAGTAGAGTCCAGTCTCCGGAGGAGTTGCGAATTAAGGAAAGTTGCTCCAAGGGAAGATGAATTCTTTGATATGATTGTAAGAGAGCAATTTCTCATGGCTTGCAAGCCTAACCTCCGTATTAAGTTGAGAGAGAGTGGCCTAGTCTCTAATGAGGCTATGGCAGAGCAAACTGATTTATGGGCAGCAGCCCGCAGATCTGTCAGAGACAGCGTGTCAGCTGTCAAACGCTCTGCTCCTCCCGCTAATAGGGGAGCCAAGCCAAAAGAATCTAAACCTAAGGTGAGCAATCAGCGAACCTCGAGCCGTAATCAAAGCTGCTATAACTATAATTTGAAGGGTCACCGTGCAGCTGAGTGTCGGAAGCGCCCAGCTGAGAGAGGCAAGAAGGTAAATGCCCAAATTGCAGGACTTAGCACAGCAGAGGGACCAGATCCTTTGAGACATACGTTGCATGTAACCAAAGGGTTGGTTAATGGGAAGTGCACCCAGGTCTTTAGAGACCCTGGTTCCACCGCTAATCTGGTCCGGAGTAGCCTAATCACTCCGGGAAGTTAAACAGGCAGATTGATCCAAGTACGGTTCCCGGATGGTACCTTCAAGATGATGCCTGAAGTATGACTCACAGTGAACATTGAACCATTGAACCTCCCTATTAGCGGGAGGAGCAGAGCGTTTGACAGCTGAGAAGCTGTCTCTGACAGATCTGCGGGCTGCTGCCCATAAATCAGTTTGCTCTGCCATAGCCTCATTAGAGACTAGGACACTCTCTCTCAACTTAATACGGAGGTTAGGCTTGCAAGCCATGAGAAATTGCTCTCTTACAATCATATCAAAGAATTCATCTTCCCTTGGAGCAACTTTCCTTAATTCGCAACTCCTCCGGAGACTGGACTCTACTCTTTGCAACATTAAGGCATACGTCTCATTAGGCTGCAACTTTATCTAGCGGAATGTCTCCATCATTCCATATGTTCAGGGAACAATTCGTGCTGCTCAGTGCAGGTGAGCTCAGTATGGATTGTTATTAGAAAATACTCCAGGAGTAAAAGATCAGTCTAGTCCGCCCTTCGAGAATTTCGAACAGAAAACGGGCTGTCCCATACACTATGGAATGCTGAAGTTGAAGGAGACCGTCTGTCCCCACCCAAGGAGGGGTGGGGCGGGCACACAAAATGGCCGCACGCTTGTGACAGTTGTCAGAACGCCGGCCATGGGTAGGTCACCCCACCCCCTTGCCCCAGTGCTGCTTCCCAGCATACAGGTTGAGCTAGGCAGGGAGCCTAGCCTCGCACAGGGGAAAGACTACCAGGCAGAAAGTGTGCCAGACACGAGCAAGCCGCCGCTGTCTAGCCAAGGGAGAGATCAGGGGAAAAGATCTCACCTGGTTAGCTCAGTCGGTAGAGCAGTTAACGATGAGTTTGACAAGTGGTCCAGAAGTGACACCCTGTCACCATCATGGTAGTTGAGAAGAACCGCCCTCAGCGTGTTCTTTGTGTAATGAGACAGGACAAGAGGATGAATCCTGTCAGATTCTTGAAATGAGAGAAATCGAAGTATTGTCAGCAAATGTTTCTCCAGCAGGTTCTCCGCAAGTGGGAGAAAGGCACGAGGTTGTGCCTAGTCAGACTATTGAGGCAGGAGAAATCAAAGAGCTGCCAAATAATGTTTTCTCCACAGGTCCTTCACCAGGAAGAACAGGGCAATGGGATATGCCCTGTCAAATCGTTGAGACAGGAGAAATCAGAGAGCCGTCAATTAATGTTTCCTTGACAGATTTCTCATCACGAAGTGTAGGGCAGAGTAATGTGCCCTGTCAGACTAGTAAATCCAAAAGAGTCAGGAGTTGTCAACCAAAGTTTCCCCAATAAAGTTACTAGTTAATCCTCAGCCGTCACCTACCCTCCCCAATGTTGCTATTGCGCCTTGCATGACGCAGACTCCAGTGGAGGACGGAAGGCTTTGCCAGACAAACGGTTTCGAGGGGTTGACCCGGCCGCCAGTCGAAGCTAATGTCGATCGCCACCCTCTACCTAGGTTGAGCGACAGCCAAGTGTTAGGGCCAGCTGAGCTGTCATATGCCAGAGCGGGGAACCCCCCTCTCTGCGGGAGACGAGTAGCTGTCAGACGCTCCGCTCACAAAACACACTCATGTGCGACCCTCATATAAAACGGGTGCATATGTAAGCTAGCTTTTTTTCTGGGTGAAATTTACCTCCGGCGAATTTCACTCTGAAATCAGAGGTTATGTGAGAAGTTGGATTTTTAATCCTAGACTATTTTTTTAGCTAGTTTCAGCTAGCTTACATCTATTAGGTAGTAGGAAAAAATTAGGATTTTGCCTCAGAAAATTTCGGAGATACGCACAGGGTGTGCACAAAAGTCTTTCTTCTTTGGTAGGGGAGACAGAGGGGTGAAGTCACATCTCTTCCGAATTGGGATGCCTTCAGTATTCCAAAGAAGTAACTCTTGTTGCCATAAGTATTCTGTGCGTGTAGATACAGGTTTTCTCCGAATTCTGTAACTCTGGCTCCTGGCAACAGAGAGCGGGGTGAGTGAGAGAGGGATAGGGGGGGCCACCTCAAAGGCCTAATGGTTGCCCTTTGCCAGTAACGTGACGTCATCAGCGTCTCCTGCCGGCTTTCCTCTCATTGGTAGCGGCACGAGGCCTCCACCGATGCTCGAACCTGATTGGTCGAGTGCCTGGCACCAGGAGAGCTACGGCCCCAAGATTTCTCGCCTTAGGCGGACATTCTGTGTTGAGGAGCTGTACTGTCACGACATGTGAGATCAGGTCCTGGCCACGACCTTGGTTTTCCTGTTTATATCAACCTCCAGCCGGCCTAAATCGACCCTACGCCATTTCCCGTTGCAGCTGCAGAATCCTGCTGCAAAGGAACGACGCTAGTGGTAAAGAAAACGAAGATACATGAAGTCATAGCCGCTACATGTGCTACCCGCAGGTGCAACTGGACTGTTTCAAAGTGATCGCAGATCATCGGCTTCACCGAGAGCAATCCGTCATTTTATTGCTCAGTAACAGTGAGAAATATGAATCAGGAAGCGATTCTATGTGTTTGAGTGAAGATCATGTGTAAATCTTCGATATTGTAAGCGTGGACTTTGATTATTTCTCGTCCTCACCATTGTGTTCCCGGCGTCCCTCGTGGCGCCCCCATATATATATATACATACATATTTTCATATATGCCAGCATGCTTTCATTCAGCCTTCAGCAATATATCACGCCTGTGCTTAAAACTGGTGTTTATAGTGAGCGCGCACTCTCCCAGTTTATTGGTGTGGGAGTTCAGCCATTCTCGACCTTAGTGACGAACGGTAATACAAGTCCCCATCTCGCAGGATGGTTAGTCATACAGAGCCATGTGTTCCATCCGGAGTCTGCCAGTGCAGACCGCTTATCACATGCCTCTGTATGACTAACCATCCTGTGTGATGGGGATTTTTTAGCATCACCTAGTTAGCTTGTTTTTGACACACTGTACTCCACTTCATATAGTCTAGGGTAGCTGCACTAATGCAGATGTACCTAATATGTTAATAAAAAAAAAAAGTGACGAACGCGCGGCCATCTCACCAGCCAACCAGGCCTGGGGGTAGGGCTCACGCCTCGCCTGCCGCACCTCTGAAAGCGTCCCCCCTCAGATCCACCTCACTCCGTCATCCCTGGTTTGTGCTTCAATCAACAGCTTGGGCTAGTGAGTGTAATTGATTGCTTGTGGGTGTGGCATTCCGGTATAAATTAGTGAGTTCTCAAACATTATTTTCTCTATAACTTTCGTAAGTGCAAAATTCCTTGTGTTGAATTTATTTCAACCATCTGGTGTTCGTTCTCACTAGTTCTCGGTCCTACGGGACCGAGTTCGATTCCACGAGGAAACACGATAGGAAAAGGCCTTCTACAGCTTTTCTGTGTCAATACTGTAGCCAGATCTTCAGTGTGATTGTCATCTTACACAATCAGTTTTATACGTTTAGTTGTCTTTGTGACTTGTGTATTTTACTGTGTTTACTTGTGTTAAGTGTGGTTTCAATATATACCATCACTGTGTGTTAATCCATTTCCATGCCGTTCTGTCTATTTCCAGGGGACATGCTGTAGTCACAAGTAAGACTATTTTACTGTGTGTTTATTATTGATTTATGGACACGGGAGTGTGTCAGTGTGGTGTGTTGTTTTACTGTTTCATGTGGTCTCTGTGACCTGGTGTACTTTGGTTTAGTGTATTGTTGTTGGTCTCAGTGACCTGTATTGGTGTGTACAATATTATTATCTTGTTGTGGTGACTCAGTGTCGTCAGTACATTTGCGTTCAGTTAATCTCAAAGCGTCAGTGTAACTTTGGTTCAGTATCTTGAGAAGTCCGGTAATTTCGTGTCCATTAACTTGAGGCGTCAGTATACTCAGTGTTCAGTTAAAACTTGTGTTCAGTATCTCGAGACGTCAGTGTAACGTGTGTTCAGTATCTCGAGACGTCAGTGTAACGTGTGTTCTGTATCTCGAGACGTCAGTGTAACTTGCGTTCAGTATCTCGAGACGTCAGTGTAACTATGTGTTCAGTAACTTGTGCAGTCAGTGTACTTGCGTTCAATTATCCTTGGGATATCAGTGTATTAATTTAATGTGATTGATTATCAATTTATTTAATACGCGGTGATTAGTAATCGTATTGACTGATCGATGTTGGTTAAGCAGTCTCAGTGACGCCGAGCTATAACGTAAATTCTTCGTGAATTAAGTGAGCTGTCAATCTTTGATAGATCCTTGTACGATTACTCAGGGATTGTAATTAATTACTTACCCAATTACTCGTAGCTATTGTTGATTTCATTGACATTTGTTTTCATTGCATGTCTTGGTTACATAAAAACATATTTGCTGATTAAAGTAATGTAATCAAGTGAGTGTTGCACGGAGGACTCGTCTCAGTGACAAGTCTGTCAGTTGTTGTTATTCAGTCATCAGTCACCCCACGCTGGTTACGGATCTCGCATTTGGCGCCAACGTGGGGCCGTGTATTGTTGCAACTATATTCACCCCTCACTGATCCTCAGATCCACATCTGGCACCAACATGTGCCGTTGTCTTTCATTGTATGTTATTGTTACTTGCCACAGTCTCGACAAGCTGCCGTAAGCGTCTGGAGTGGTTGCCCACTATTGTTAAGTGCAGACAGGATCAGTGATACTGCGAGTGGTCCGAACCGGAAGCAAGTGTTCCGGCTAGTTTAGCCTAATCAAGCACCACGTCTGTCATTAATGTAACGTCAGACTGTTCTTGCCATGTACCGTTAGCATTAAGTTTTATGAATAAACTAATTGTTAAGTACAAGTACCTTTACGTTCACACCTTCTGACCCCTTTCGCCCAGTATTGACTTTGCCATTATTTGTGCTATTAACGTGATCCTTTTTATGTTGCCTTGATTACTTGGATTTGAACTGAGTTCATGGCCAAACACATCAAATATAAATACTAATTTGTTGTGAGGACCATTTGAGCTACTCTGATGACCTCCCCCTGAGGCCCCTAGAAGCTCCAAGACCTAGTGGATAAGGAGTGCCAAGGATTTGGACTCCTGCAGCTGCTCTATGCATCCCTGGTCAGTCATTAAAGTATAATCTGCCCTTAGCATATGTTTGATACTAGTTCAGTCCTTTCCTGACTGAGGTTTCTTGTAACCTATTCACCTCTAAAAAAGGTAATCTCACACACTAAGCAACCTGGCAAACACTTCGTCCGCCTTGGGGATTTGTTTTGCTTGAGTTTCACTATTTGTTTATTATCATCCTCCCTGGTAACTACTAAATTAGTCAACCTGTCCTCTTACCCACCCACATAGACATGTTAGGCTAAAAGCATAATGTTCAGCTCCTCTTTAGTAAATACGAAGATAAAATTTTTATTAAAAATACTACTCATCTCTTCGCATTATCAGTTAGCTGACATTTCTCAGTTTTTAATGTACCTATCCATTCCCTAACCGTTGTTCGAAATAACTGGAAAAAATTAGGATTTCTCTTTGCTTGCCCTGATATACAAACTTCATACTCTCTTTTTGCCTTCCTTATCTCTGTTTTTTAACATTTCTTAGCAGTTGGACGAACACTCACATCTGTAGTGACTCACCAAAACCATCGCACACTGCAATAGTGACTCACTATAACCAACACTCACTACTGTAGTGACTCACCAAACCCAACACTCATTGTTGTTGGGACTCACCACACCCAACACTCAGTGCTGTAGTGACTCAACACACCCAACCCTCACTGCTGAAGTGGTTCTCGCAACACCTAACACTCACTGTTGTAGTGGCTCTCACCACACCCAAAAGTAAGAGCTGTAGTGGATCTCACCCAACTCCACAGTATTATAGTGTGGGTTGGTGGTGTTGTCTTTGTTGTTCCTTCTTTACGGACAACCCAACCCACAACTCGGTAGAGTGCTTATACTTCACTAGGAGATCACACAGGCGCTTCTGGCTCTTGGAGAGGGGCTCGACGTCACACTTTTAGGGGATGCGGCTCCAATACTTACCCTCGTTGTCACATGCACACACCCACTCGAGCCACTGTGACTCCCCACACTCTCCTTACGTGATATGATGTCTTCAATCCCCTTTGACTTATTAGTTTTCCGTCCTACCCTGTCCACAGCGGTGGTTCTTGGTTCTTTCTCTCTCTCTCTCTCTCTCTCTCTCTTTCCTTACTATTTCCAGGGAAGCCTCACTAGGACAAGGGCAAACACCAGCAAATTTCAATACATTTACTGGACAAAGCACATATACAATACATGCACATATAATAATAATAAGGAATCCTCCACTCTATACTATTTCAGTCAGGTTGCACTCCAACACCATCAGAACTCTATCATCAACTTATCAAGTGGTATCCTATCTCCTGATTCACCACCTAATATTATCAACCTCCTCAAGTAGATCAGGTCTTATAATACAATGTTGCACTATCAGCAAGAGAATATATATATCTATAAACATGTACAAGGAAAATCAGCATATGAATGCAATAACATATATATATATATATATATATATATATATATATATATATATATATATATATATATATATATATATATATATATATATATATATAACTGAAAACTCACACCCCAGAAGTGACTCGAACCCATACTCCCACAACTGGTATGTACAGGGACGCCTTAATCCGCTTGACCATCACGACCGGACATAAGGAAGTGATAGCCGAGGCTATATGAACCACTTCCCCGCCGGCACTCGGATGGTAATCTTGGGCATAGCATTTTATCAAATCACCTCATTCTTTGGGGCACACGTGAGGAACACAAATGCAAACAAGCCTGAATGGTCCCCAGGACTATATACAACTGAAAACTCACACCCCAGAAGTGACTCGAACCCATACTCCCACAACTGGTATGTACAGGGACGCCTTAATCCGCTTGACCATCACGACCGGACATAAGGAAGTGATAGCCGAGGCTATATGAACCACTTCCCCGCCGGCACTCGGATGGTAATCTTGGGCATAGCATTTTATCAAATCACCTCATTCTTTGGGGCACACGTGAGGAACACAAATGCAAACAAGCCTGAATGGTCCCCAGGACTATATACAACTGAAAACTCACACCCCAGAAGTGACTCGAACCCATACTCCCACAACTGGTATGTACAGGGACGCCTTAATCCGCTTGACCATCACGACCGGACATAAGGAAGTGATAGCCGATATCCTATCCTAGCGGATTAAGGCGTCCCTGTACATACCAGTTGTGGGAGTATGGGTTCGAGTCACTTCTGGGGTGTGAGTTTTCAGTTGTATATAGTCCTGGGGACCATTCAGGCTTGTTTGCATTTGTGTTCCTCACGTGTGCCCCAAAGAATGAGGTGATTTGATAAAATGCTATGCCCAAGATTACCATCCGAGTGCCGGCGGGGAAGTGGTTCATATAGCCTCGGCTATCACTTCCTTATGTCCGGTCGTGATGGTCAAGCGGATTAAGGCGTCCCTGTACATACCAGTTGTGGGAGTATGGGTTCGAGTCACTTCTGGGGTGTGAGTTTTCAGTTGTATATAGTCCTGGGGACCATTCAGGCTTGTTTGCATTTGTGTTCCTCACGTGTGCCCCAAAGAATGAGGTGATTTGATAAAATGCTATGCCCAAGATTACCATCCGAGTGCCGGCGGGGAAGTGGTTCATATAGCCTCGGCTATCACTTCCTTATGTCCGGTCGTGATGGTCAAGCGGATTAAGGCGTCCCTGTACATACCAGTTGTGGGAGTATGGGTTCGAGTCACTTCTGGGGTGTGAGTTTTCAGTTGTATATAGTCCTGGGGACCATTCAGGCTTGTTTGCATTTGTGTTCCTCACGTGTGCCCCAAAGAATGAGGTGATTTGATAAAATGCTATGCCCAAGATTACCATCCGAGTGCCGGCGGGGAAGTGGTTCATATAGCCTCGGCTATCACTTCCTTATGTCCGGTCGTGATGGTCAAGCGGATTAAGGCGTCCCTGTACATACCAGTTGTGGGAGTATGGGTTCGAGTCACTTCTGGGGTGTGAGTTTTCAGTTGTATATAGTCCTGGGGACCATTCAGGCTTGTTTGCATATATATATATATATATATATATATATATATATATATATATATATATATATCAGTATAAATGTTCCTTGATACACAACAATGATCAATCGATCACCCTATCAGTCCTAGAACACATACATCTGTAGGTAATCCAGCCTACGACTGTAACTCTAAACTTCAGTATAAACACTCCTCGCCACAAGAATGCAAATAATCACCCACCTCTCACTGCGTCTTACACGCTAATGACAACCAAACACTCTATCACCTCCCTATAAGTAATCATTTAGAACTTCCCTTCCACATCTGGAAGTTCACTACCCTGATATCCTCAGGTTCTTCCGGGCTTAACTACCAGGATCCTCTGCAGCACTTCTTGGTTGCTACACCATGAAGTCTTCCTTGAGGACTTCGGTGCTTCACCACTTCTGATAGGGTCCTCCACAGCTCTCCTAGCTGCTACACCATGAAGTTTCCTCGAGCAACTATAGCGCTTCACCACCTCTACAGAAGCACGTGACACTCCTCTTCCCTGCTTCTCCTCACAGCTCGAGGTCCTCTCCTCCACTACCTTGGAGTCTCATCAACTACTTCATCTGTGCTGGCTTCGAAGTTCTCAGCAACTGCTTCCCCAAAGACAAACCTGCAACCCATTGACACGCCAATAAAAATGTTTCCTTATAAACACATAGACGAAATAATCCACACAATATGGTTGCATCCAACATCTATCTGCCCTCTACATGCAGTGAGAGTGGACTCCGCCGTTGGGCTGGTCCATGCTCCGCCTTGCCCAGCGGGCGGCCCCTCAACTCTGGGAGGGTCCTCCGCCACCAGTCAGTTGGCCTCAGGTGGTCGACGGGAGAGGACGTGCTGCTCATCCCTCCAGCTGTCTCTCTCATCTCCGTCCTCTCATTTAGGCTTCCTGCCTTACCAAAACATATCTAACTTATCAATAAACATTCGCTACTGTCGCTGGGCACACAACCAACTACAAGCAATCACTATGAATTGGCTTAAATGGTGCTTACCACAGATTGTCTGGTCGAGGGCGCTCCTCCCTCTGACAGAGTCTGGTCAGGGCACTCCCACGGCCCACGATAATGTCTCTGTGCGGCTTAATAAACACTCCTCGCCGTCCAGGACTTAAGAACACAACATCCCCAGCTCTATTCCACAGCTGAAACGTCTGCACACTTCTCTTCTCTTGGAGATATATCACTAGGGGTTCCCTTCTGATGGGAGCTCAAACGGAGCGCGGCTTACCCCTGCGATGTCTGGCACTCAAATAAGGTCAAAGCCCTCCAGAAGCGAGCCTCACGCCTCTAGCAAAACAACCACATCTCCTAACCAGTCATTTATCTATTTTCTTATTCACTACCCATAATCTCAAATTGTTCATCATATCCAACCAACTATTTTACATCTGTATCTTCACCTCTGTATTTCCTGGACATTCTAGTTAGGTCAGGCATGATAGAATAATTCTCAAAGGGAAGACTCGTTTTTTGGCTACCTGGGATCATAACAAGTCACTGCTGTAGCGACTCAAACACAACACATACTGATGTAGTGGTTCTTACCACACCCAACACTGACTGCTGTAGTGACTCACCACACTAAACACTGACTGATGTAGAGACTCACCTCACCCAACATTGATGTAGAGACTCACCACACCCAACACTGACTGATGTAGAGACTCACCACACCCAACATTGACTGATGTAGAGACTCACCACAACCAACACTCACTGCTGTAGTGGCTATTATAATACCCAACACTCACATCTGCAGTTATTCACCACTTCCAACACTCCCTGCTGTAGCGACTCACCACACCCAACACTCCCTGCTGTAGCGACTCACCACACCCAACACTCCCTGCTGTAGTGACTCAACACACCACATACTCCCTGCTGTAGTCACCCACCACACCCAACACTCACTGTTGTAGTGATTCATCATACTCATCACTCACTGCTGTAGTGACTCACCACACCCAATGTTGGAAAGTTTCCAACACTAATACATGTATTAGTGTATTACACTATGATGATGTATTACAATACAATATCTTGTATTGTAATACATCATTGTATTAACCATAGTAATTACTAACACTACTAATATGTAGAATTAATTCAATTAACGTTCCCATAGTAAGGCATAATTTAGCCAGAAAATTCCCAGCCATCATGACGCCAAGCGTCGATTGCAGGCTTAAACATGAAGTCTCCCACACATGTTGGAGAAATATAGAGTTCAGTTAATAACTCTTTCTTTCTAAAAATTATTGTTCTTTATGAAAGAAATAATGATTTTGCATGTTTATGCATACTGAGCTCGAGTATTTACCCAAATTAATTATTCCAATAAAATTTTACTGTGGCGTAAAATAAAAACACGTCAACCCTTCTCTTTCAATTTGTGCAATGTTAATTAGATCAATTGCCTTACGAGAAAAGGTATTATTATTCAATATATTAATTGGGGGTGATAGTTCAAATTGTACTCCTTCAGTTCCCCAAATAATTAATAGTAAACCGAAATGGTTTATGTCCAGAATCGCTGTGAGCGTCTCTGTGCATGCGTGATCGGGCGTGGTGGCGGGTCGACGGCTAGCAGCCGTGGAGTGAGGACGTTTACCGACCCTCTGTGGCTGTTGGGGTTGTTTGCTGTTTTGGTCGCCAGGTGGTGTGGGCGTCTCAGCCCTCCCAGTTTTGTTGCCTGCCTGGCTGCGTTGACGGGGCAGTTCTGACATGGGGGCCATCTTCCTCCTGTTCAGCGTGTGAACTCCGTGGGCCTGGAGTTCACTTGTAAGGCTGGTTATACGACCATCGAGATGGTGATGTGTGACATGCTTCGTGTTCCGGTGGAAGCTGTTTACGGTGTGGAGCTAGTTATGGCCCACCGGATTGTTATTAAGTTCGTGGGGGAGGAGGAGTACCGGGACTTCCTCCGTCGGTGCAGGGGAGTACGTTGCCGTTGCCAGATGATGCCGGCTCTGTGGCGATTTCGGACCGCAGTGGTTCCCTGACTTATGTCAGTGTCCATGGTGCACCCCTGGAGTTCCCTGATGACCTCCTCTGGCGTTACTTCGGGGGGTTTGGTACTGTTGTCAGCGTGCGGGTGAACACGCTCTCCTCGGGGCGGTATACTGCGAGGCGAAAAAACATTTGCACGTTGGGGGATGCGCCTACAGTCGGATATACCTTCTTCTGTCCGGCTTATGGGATACTACGTCCGGGTGTATTATGCCCGGCAGCCTCGTACCTGTTTCCGATGTTGCCTGTTGGGGCATCAGGCTGCCGGGTGCTCTGAGGCCCCAGCCGCTCCTGTCAACTTGTTCCGCGACGAGGATTTCCTGCCGCTCCCTCTGGAGGCAGTCTCCGGTGATGATGATGAGGTGGTGCACGTCCCATTTGCTGCTGCAGCTGCCCCGGCGGCGCCTGACGTTCCTCCGGTTGTTGCCGTCCCTCCTTCGGGTATTGCGGTACCGTCGGTTGGTCTGCCTGACCCTGTTGCTGTCCCGGCTGCTCCCGTGGGCCTTCCTGGAGCTCCCTGTGTGACGTCGCTGTCTTCTCCCTCGTCTTCTGATGCTGCGCCTGGCCCTGTGTCCGTGACTCGGGTCCCGGATGTGCTGGGTGCTGGGGTGGCTGCAGAGCCTCCTGCTGTGTGTGGCCCGGTTCCCCCTGTGGTAGAGGCTGCTGCCGTTCTGTGTCGGGCGTTAGTTCCTCCGGCTCGTGGTACCCGTGTTTCTGGGTCACTTACCAGCTCGGACGATATCCGGCTGGTGCCCAAACGTTCCCGGCGTTCGTCTTCTTCCTGGACCGACGTTGGTGACTTCAGTGACTGTGGGGCTTCGGGTGTTGACAGTGTGGATACGGATGCGTCGATGTCTCCGCGGTTCGTGGTGGCGGAGGTCCATGTGCCTGCTGGTGCTGGTGCCTGTGTCTCGGACGTGCCTTCGGCTCTTTCCCCGACGGGGGACTCTCCACAGTGGGGGGTGGTGGCTTCCGCTGCCAGGGATGGTGTGGACTCTGGTGCTGGGCGTGGCCTGGTGGTGACGTTACAGAAGGATGCGCGCCGTCCGGGTTCCCTGCTGTCGTCTGGTGGTGTGCCCGGGGCCGCGAGTACCCCTGTGGTGCGGGTGCGCGTTGGGGCCCTGGGGGAGACGTGTTGCCGGCGTCTGTGATGCCACCGGGTCACTGGTGGAAGATTGCCGAGTTACTGCTGTCTGACGGACCGGAGTGCTTTCGTGGGGGGCAAGTTCCCTTCCTGTGGGGGCGAGTGGCGCCTTCTCGCCTCATGAGTACTACCATCTGGGTCCCCAGTTTGCAGGTGTTTGTTGCCCCGGTTCCGGATGTTATGGCGTCCCCGGTGGATGGACGAGACCCTTGGCAATGGGTGCTCTGGGAGGCGTTCAATGTAAGGTTCCCGCGGGCCAAGTTCCCGGGCAAGTATGTGCTCTGATTTCTTGTGTATTTGCTCTATGACACGCTGTGTGCCCTTCTGGCTGTTTGTTTGCCCTGTTCTATTATGTGCTTCTGCCTCTCCCTTTGTGCGTAGCTTTGCCGTGTGGCATATTAGTTTCTAGTGCTTGGCGTCACTCGTTTCGCGTTTTGGCTTTGCGATTCACCCTTCACGGGTACGCCGGGGCGCATCCGATCCCACGATCGTCGTCGCCCCTAACTCAACAACAACAACATATATACAGCTTAAACCACGTGGTCTCTTTTCCTTCCAGTCATCTGTAGATATAAACCTACAATTCCTGTATAACAGGCTATGTGTTTTGTTTACATATATATGTGTGTGTGCGTAACTACCTAAATGTACTTACATGACGAGAGCTTCGCTCGTGGTGTCCCGTCTGGATTTATATTACAATAAATGTATAACTTGAGAATAATTTCTGTTTAGGACACAGGTTCATTTCCCTGTTTGTCAGTAGGCTATCACTGAAACCGTAATATGCTTTCGGACCATCGCAAATACTTAGATAACTACCGAGGTGGTCTGAGAGGGAGGTTCGTGTATGCTTCCCAGTGTGTACGTGTGGGCGTACATATGTGCGGACGTACGTACGTGCGGGTGTACGTATGTGCGGGCGTACATATGTGCTGGAATGCGTCTATTACGCCCGAGTGTTTATTGATGAACACTCATGGGTTTGGCGGTGCTATGAGTCCATGGAAGGCATGAGTATGTGGGCGGCATGAGTGTGTTGGCCAAATATGAGTGTGAATGTGTACCTCACGAGTGTCATGAGGCATAGGAGCGTGGGTGACACAGGCTCGCAGACTGCACATGTGCCTGTGCAGCATACTCATATGGGAAGCATAGACGTGAGGGCAGCATACATGAGGGCTTCATACACACGTCACACACACACACACCTGCTAGCGGCATACAAGTGTGTGTGAGGCACTCAGATGTAGGGGGGGGGGAGGTGAGTGCCACTGGCCTCAGATGGCAGATGAGGAGTTATGAGGAAAGGGCAGATGTGTGGGGGGGGGGTCCTGGAGTGAAGAGGCAGGTGGATGAGGATGAAAGTGTAGGTGGATGAGGGGGAAGGGGAGGGGGTGAGGGGAAACTACTGTGGAGCCTCTCACCTGCTGACATTTCACACCAACCTCCACCCACTCACTCACCCCTCTCACAGTCCATTCACTCTCACCCTCTCTTACAGTCCAATCACTCTCACTCACCCTCTCTCACAGTCACTCACTCTCACCCTCACAGTTCACTCACTCCCCAAAACCACATATTTCTAAACACCCAGCCTCATATGTACCAATATCACATGCCACACCCATCATCTCACACATCATCGTCATTTCCCCCCTAGTATCTGTGGTCCTCCACACCTACATGGTCTCCCACACCTGCACCAACACCCACACCTGTGTCTCCTCCCACACCTGGGTGACCCACACTAACCTGAGACAAAGCCTTTAACAGCCGAGTGGTGGGACAGTTGGAGTGGCTGTAGGCGGCCCAGCTCCTCCCTCCCTCCCCCCCCCCACACTCATGACAGACAGCTCAGTAATCTCAACATATCCACCAAAATAATAATTTATTGCAAATAAGGAAAGCAATTGAAAATTAGAAAGAATCAACAGGACCAGCAGAAAACGAAATTGGTTTGCTGTTTATGCAAATGGTAGGCACCCACAAACCTTCACGCCGTTTTCTATGACACGGAGTAAAGTAATGAGTAATTTATAGTCTATAGATTCTTAGTACAACATTATGAAAAGTCTTGTTACTTCTAATGAGATAACTAGGCCTTTTTATGAGGGAAAATGGGTAAGGGTAGAACTAATTATTTTGAAAAGTTCATTGGGCGGAGTTGTTAGAATAGTGTTGTGAGGAGGAAGAGGCTACTGGAGACATTCTCCATGTCTGCTACAAGTACATCTGTGGCTGCACATGTCATCCTTACATTGACGCTTGTCTTTAAGGCCTAAGGCCTATCTGCAAGGTTCTTAAGGTGACCACAAGTATACTGGACTAAAGTATACTCTTAGTATACAGCAAAAAAGCGGAGTTATACTTCTCAGTGTATATATACATCCACGTCTATCGTTGTGGTGTATTTTTAGACCGTTAAATAATTAAATTTTAAATCCCTACCTCCTTTCAAATTTGAACCATGACGGTTAACGGTATTGTCAACCGTCAAATAATTCAATTTCAAATGTCTTCCCGCTACTTGTTCTATTTGGGTGTTGGTGTCCATGCTTCTAATATTGCTGGGTTTGGTTCATACAGTTTAGCCACTACACCAAAATAAAAGTGGTTTGGAAGAGCTACAGTTGTATTTTAAACTTTATCTTGTATATATTTTAAGGTGTGGAGTCTCTTGGGGCCTCTATCTCTTTCACTCTTCACGCTGAAGCTGTTTTTGTTCCTTCATGTTAAAGCTGTCTTTGTTTCTTGGCGCTGAAGCTGTTTTTGTTCCTTCATGTTAAAGCTGTCTTTGTTTCTTGGCGCTGAAGCTGTTTTTGTTCCTTCATGTTAAAGCTGTCTTTGTTTCTTGGCGCTGAAGCTGTTTTTGTTCCTTCATGTTAAAGCTGTCTTTGTTTCTTGACGCTGAAGCTGTTTTTGTTCCTTCATGTTAAAGCTGTTTTTGTTTCTTGGCGCTGAAGCTGTTTTTGTTCCTTCATGCTAAAGCTGTCTTTGTTTCTTGGCGCTGAAGCTGTTTTTGTTCATGTTAAAGCTGTCTTTGTTTCTTGGCGCTGAAGCTGTTTTTGTTCCTTCATGTTAAAGCTGTCTTTGTTTCTTGGCGCTGAAGCTGTTTTTGTTCCTTCATGCTAAAGCTGTCTTTGTTTCTTGGCGCTGAAGCTGTTTTTGTTCCTTCATGTTAAAGCTGTCTTTGTTCCTTCATGCTAAAGCTGTTTTTGTTCCTTCATGCTAAAGCTGTCTTTGTTTCTTGACGCTGAAGCTGTTTTTGTTTCTTGACGCTGAAGCTGTTTTTGTTTCTTGACGCTGAAGCTGTTTCTTCACGCTAAAACAGTCTGTCTCTCACGCTATTATTTGTTTTGTATAACTTTTTACTTGCAAATGCTACCAATAATTAAGTCTTAATTTCCTTCAAATATATGTTTTTAAGCAATGATTATTATGCATGGCAATGGGGAAAAAAGTATGGCAATGGGGAAAAAAGTATGGCAATGGGGAAAAAAGTATGGCAATGGGGGTAAAAAAGTATGGCAATAGGGTAAAAAAAGTATGGCAATAGGGTAAAAAAAGTATGGCAATAGGGTAAACAAGTATGGCAACAGGGTAAAAAAAGTATGGCAATAGGGTAAACAAGTATGGCAATAGGGTAAAAAAAAGTATGACAATAGGGTAAAAAAGTATGGCAATGGGGCTAAAAATGCATGTGCATGGGTAAAACAGTGTTGGTAAACTCATGGCAATGTTGCAAACAATTATACTAAGATGTTTTATGCTGTTGCATCTGACACGAGCTGTGTTGCCCTCAGCCTGGACCTGCGGGGGGGAGGAGGGGGTCTTTAAGATCACTAAGACAGTCTTTACTAAGTCTTGGATGGACGGTGTCCAGTTCAGCCTTAAGTGAGTCAGCCTTTTGGATGACGCCAGCAGCCAGTAAGTCATATTAGAGTCGTAGATTAACGCCCATACGCACACACACACAGCCGGTGGCCAAGTGGACAGCACGCTGGACACGTGATCGTGTGGTTACGGGTTCGATCCCGGGCGCCGGCGAGAAACGATGGGCAGAGTTTCTTTTACCCTGAATGCCTCTGTTACCTAGCAGTAAATAGGTACCTGGGAGTTAGACAGCTGCTACGGGCTGCTTCCTGTGTGTGTGTGTGTGTGTGTGTGTGTGTGTGTGTGTGTGTGTGTGTGTACTCACCTAGTTGTGTTTGCGGGGGTTGAGCTCTGGCTCTTTGGTCCCGCCTCTCAACCGTCTATCAACAGGTGTACAGATTCCTGAGCCTATTGGGCTCTATCATATCTACACTTGAAACTGTGTATGGAGTCAGCCTCCACCACATCACTTCCTAATGCATTATATTTGTCATCCACTCTGACACTAAAAAAGTTCTTTCAAATATCTCTGTGGCTCATTTGGGCACTCAGTTTCCACCTGTGTCCCCTTGTGCTAAATAGACTGTCTTTATCTACCCTATCAATTCCCTTCAGAATCTTAAATGTGGTGATCATGTCCCCCCTAACTCTTCTGTCTTCCACCGAAGTGAGGTTAAATTCCCATACTCTCTCCTCGTAGCTCATACCTCACAGCTCGGGTACTAGTCTGGTGGCAAACCTTTGAACCTTTTCCAGTTTAGTCTTATCCTTCACTAGATATGGACTCCATGCTGGGGCTGAATACTCCAGGATTGGCCTGACATATGTGGTATACAAAGTTCTGAATGATTCTTTACACAAGTTTCTGAATGCTGTTCGTATGTTGGCCAGCCTGGCATATGCCGCTGATGTTATCCTCTTGATATGTGCTGCAGGAGACAGGTCTGGCGTGATATCAACCCCTAAGTCTTTTTCCTTCTTTGACTTCTGAAGAATTTCCTCTCCCAGATGATACCTTGTATCTGGCCTCCTGCTCCCTACACCTATCCCCATTACATTACATTTGGTTGGGTTAAACTCTAACAACCATTTGTTCGACCATTCCTTCAGCTTGTCTAGGTCTTCTTGAAACCTCAAACAGTCCTCTTCGGTTTTAATCCTTCTCATAATTTTAGCAGCGTCCGCAAACATTGAGAGAAATGAATCGATACCCTCCGGGAGATCATTTACATATATCAGAAACAAGATAGGACCGAGTACAGAGCCCTGTGGGACTCCACTGGTGACTTCACGCCAATCGGAGGTCTCACCCCGTCACCGTAACTCTCTGCTTCCTATTGCTTAGATACTCCCTTATCCACTGGAGCACCTTACCAGCTACACCTGCCTGTCTCCCCAGCTTATGTACCAGCCTCTTATGCGCACACACACACACACAGTGTTGGAAGACAGAAGAGTTAGGGGGGACATGATCACCACATTCAAGATTCTGAAGGGAATTGATAAGGTAGATAAAGACGGTCTATTTAGCACAAGGGGAACAAGCACAATTGGACACAGGTGGAAACTGAGTGCCCAAATGAGCCACAGAGATATTTGAAAGAACTTGTTTAGTGTCAGAGTGGTTGACAAATGGAATGCATTAGGAGGTGATGTGGTGGAGGCTGACTCCATACACAGTTTCAAGTGTAGATATGATAGAGCCCAATAGGCTCAGGAATCTGTACACCTGTTGATTGACGGTTGAGAGGCGGGACCAAAGAGCCAGAGCTCAACCCCCGCAAACACAACTAGGTGAGTACAACTAGGTGAGTACACACACACACACACACACACACACACACACACACACGCACACACACACGTCAGTTAGCCTAAATTCTCCAATATTCATTCATAAAACTGCCTCACGGGACTGCAACCTTACCAAACAAAGCTGTCAGGTATTTCTAACTGTCAACACAAATTAACAACTTAACATATCAATCATTGCAACTGTTGATAAATAGACACTAACTAACCTTGCTATGAGATATAAATACAAGTACCAAATTTGATTCAGAAGGCAACTCCAGCGTGGCCTAGTCGGATAGAACAAGTTCCTAATCCGGATAGATCTGCGTTCGAGCCTGTCGGAACGGTTGCAAGTACAGGGCACAGATTTCTCTGTGTGTCCCCTCCTGTAGGAGCATCAGTATCGATAGATTCTCTGGATAGCCGAAGATTGATTGACCGACTCCTTGGAATGTGGGGAAGGGTTGAAGTCCGGGGGGCCACGGACGGATACCTGGATCCACTGACCTCGGGCAGGTCTTTCAATCCACCTGGATTTCAGGTGGGGAGAAGGGAGGCAATTTGGGTCGACACAAATAGCTTCCTGGACCCAAAACCCCTTGGATACACGGACACGGACACTCACACGGACACGCACACGGACACTCATGGACTCTGACACGAACCGAAGGTTGGTGTCAGATAATAAGAAGGGAGTTGATAATATAATAAGGTTGTATAATAATAATATAATATATAATAATAATAATAATAATAATAATAATAATATAATAACATAATTAGGTTGCTCAGGTTAGGTTGCTCAGGTTAGATTGCTCAGGTTAGGTTGCTCAGGTTAGATTGCTCAGGTTAGGTTGCTCAGGTTAGGTTGCTCAGGTTAGGTTGCTCAGGTTCGGTTGCTCAGGTTAGGTTGCTCAGGTTAGGTTAGGTTAGGTTAGGTTGCTCAGGTTAGGTTGCTTAGGTTAGGTTGCTCAGGTTAGGTTAGGTTAGGTTAGGTTGCTCAGGTTAGGTTGCTTAGGTTAGGTTGCTCAGGTTAGGTTGCTCAGGTTAGGTTGCTCAGGTTAGGTTAGGTTAGGTTAGGTTGCTCAGGTTAGGTTGCTCAGGTTAGGTTGCTCAGGTTAGGTTGCTCAGGTTAGGTTACTCAGGTTAGGTTGCTCAGGTTAGGTTAGGTTAGGTTAGGTTGCTCAGGTTAGGTTGCTCAGGTTAGGTTGCTCAGGTTAGGTTGGTCAGGTTAGGTTGCTCAGGTTCGGTTGCTCAGGTTAGGTTGCTCAGGTTAGGTTAGGTTAGGTTAGGTTACTCAGGTTAGGTTGCTTAGGTTAGGTTGCTCAGGTCAGGTTGCTTAGGTTAGGTTGCTTAGGTTAGGTTGCTCAGGTTAGGTTAGGTTAGGTTAGGTTGCTTAGGTTAGGTTGCTCAGGTTAGGTTGCTCAGGTTAGGTTGGTCAGGTTAGGTTGCTCAGGTTCGGTTGCTCAGGTTAGGTTGCTCAGGTTCGGTTGCTCAGGTTAGGTTGCTCAGGTTAGGTTGCTCAGGTTAGGTTGCTCAGGTTAGGTTGCTCAGGTTAGGTTGCTCAGGTTAGGTTGCTCAGGTTAGGTTGGTTGGTTAGGTTAGTTAGGTTGGTTGGTTAGGTTGGTTGGTTACGTTGGTTGGTTGGTTGGTTGGTTACGTTAGGTTAGGTTAGGTTGGTTAGGTTAGTTGGTTGGTTAGGTTAGGTTGGTTACGTTGGTTAGTTACGTTGATTAGGATGGTTGGTTACGTTGGTTAGGTTAGGTTGGGTTGGTTGGTTAGGTTAGGTTAGGTTGGTTGATTAGGTTGCTTGGTTAGGTTGGTTGGTTAGGTTGCTTGGTTAGGTTAGATAGCTTAGGTTGGTTGGTTAGGTTAGATAGCTTAGGTTGGTTGGTTAGGTTAGATAGCTTAGGTTGGTTAGGTTGGTTGGTTAGATAGCTTAGGTTGGTTAGGTTGGTTGGTTAGATAGCTTAGGTTGGTTAGGTTGGTTGGTTAGGTTCCTTGGTTAGGTTGCTTGGTTAGGTTGCTTGGTTAGGTTAGATAGCTTACGTTGGTTGGTTAGGTTGGTTGGTTAGGTTAGATAGGTTGGTTGGTTAGGTTGGTTGGTTAGGTTAGATAGCTTACTTTGGTTAGGTTGGTTGGTTAGATAGCTTAGGTTGGTTAGGTTGGTTGGTTGGTTAGGTTCCTTGGTTAGGTTGGTTGGTTAGGTTGGTTGGTTAGGTTGCTTGGTTAGGTTGCTTGGTTAGGTTAGATAGCTTAGGTTGGTTGGTTAGGTTAGTTAGGTTGGTTGGTTGGTTAGGTTAAATAGTTTACATTGGTTGGTTAGTTAGGTTGGTTAGTTAGGTTGGTTGGTTAGATAGCTTAGGTTGGTTGATTAGGTTGGTTGGTTGGTTAGTTAGGTTGGTTGGTTAGTTAGGTTGATTAGGTTGGTTAGGTTCGTTGGTTAGGATGGTTGGTTACGTTGGTTAGGATGGTTGGTTACGTTGGTTAGGTTGGTTGGTTGGTTAGGTTAGGTTAGGTTAGTTTGGTTGGTTAGGTTAGGTTAGGTTTTTTGGTTAGGTTGCTTGGTTAGGTTGGTTGATTAGGTTCTTTGGTTAGGTTGGTTGGTTAGGTTGCTTGGTTAGGTTGGTTGGTTAGGTTGCTTGGTTAGGTTGGTTGATTAGGTTCTTTGGTTAGGTTGGTTGGTTAGGTTGCTTGGTTAGGTTGGTTGGTTAGGTTGCTTGGTTAGGTTAGATAGCTTAGGTTGGTTGGTTAGGTTGGTTGGTTAGGTTGCTTGGTTAGGTTAGATAGCTTAGGTTGGTTGGTTAGGTTAGATAGCTTAGGTTGGTTGGTTAGGTTAGATAGCTAAGGTTGGTTGGATAGGGTGGTTGGATAGGTTGGTTGGTTAGGTTAGATAGCTTAGGTTGTTTGGTTAGGTTGGTTGGTTAGTTAGGTTGGTTTGTTAGGTTGGTTAGGTTGGGTGGTTGGTTAGGTTAGATTGGTTGGTTAGGTTGGTTAGTTAGGTTGGTTGGTTAGGTTCGTTGGTTGGTTAGGTTAGGTTGCTTAGGTTGGTTGCTTAGGTTGGTTGGTTAGGTTGGTTACGTTGGTTAGGTTGGTTGGTTACATTGGTTAGGTTGGTTGGTTACTTTGGTTAGGTTGGTTGGTTAGGTTGGTTGGTTACGTTGGGTGGTTGGTTGGTTGGTTACGTTAGGTTAGGTTGGTTGGTTAAGTTAGTTGGTTGGTTAGGTTTGGTTGGTTACGTTGGTTGGTTACGTTGGTTAGGATGGTTGGTTACGTTGGTTAGGTTAGGTTGGGTTGGTTGGTTAGGTTAGGTTAGGTTGGTTGGTTAGGTTGCTTGGTTAGGTTGGTTGGTTAGGTTGCTTGGTTAGGTTGGTTGGTTAGGTTGCTTGGTTAGGTTAGATGCGCTTAGGTTGGTTGGTTAGGTTAGATAGCTTAGGTTGGTTGGTTAGGTTAGATAGCTTAGGTTGGTTGGTTAGGTTAGATAGCTAAGGTTGGTTGGATAGGTTGGTTGGTTAGGTTAGATAGCTTAGGTTGGTTGGTTAGGTTGGTTGGTTAGTTAGGTTGGTTTGTTAGGTTGGTTAGGTTG
Organism: Procambarus clarkii; assembly: GCF_040958095.1. NCBI lineage: Eukaryota > Metazoa > Arthropoda > Malacostraca > Decapoda > Cambaridae > Procambarus > Procambarus clarkii. The sequence continues at coordinate 34,500,381 of NC_091206.1, read as the reverse complement.
GTTGGTTGGTTAGGTTGGTTGGTTGGTTGGTTAGGTTGGTTGGTTAGGTTAGGTTGCTTAGGTTGGTTGCTTAAGTTGCTTAGGTTGGTTGGTTAGGTTGGTTACGTTGGTTAGGTTGTTGGTTAGGTTAGTTAGGTTGGTTGGTTAGGTTGGTTGGTTAGGTTGGTTGGTTAGTTAGGTTGGTTTGTTAGGTTGGTTTGTTAGGTTAGGTTGCTTAGGTTGGTTGCTTAGGTTGGTTGGTTAGGTTGGTTGGTTACATTGGTTAGGTTGGTTGGTTGGTTAGGTTAGGTTAGGTTGGTTGGTTAGGTTAGTTCGGTTGGTTGGGTTAGGTTAGGATCCTTGGTTAGGTTCCTTGGATAGGTTCCTTGGTTAGGTTGGTTGATTAGGTTTCCTGGTTAGGATGGTTGGTTAGGTTGCTTGGTTAGGTTGGTTGGTTAGGTTGGTTGGTTAGCTTCCTTGGTTAGGTTAGATAGGCTACCAACAATTATAGCCCCATTTCTATTTCTATTTCTACAAACCTAGCCTAAACTAATCTAACTTAACCTGCAAACCTAGCCTATTTCCTAGTCAAAACAAACATAACCTAATCTAAGCTAACTTAACCTAACGTAACTAACTCCTGGATACCTATTTACTGTTAGGTGAATAGATGTATTCGGTGATAGGAAACGCTACCTACAATTACAGCCCTTCTTCTATTTCTATTTCTACAAACATAGCCTATTTCCTAGCTTAAACTAACCTAACCTAAGGTAATCTAACTAACTCCTGGATACCTATTTACTGCTACGTGAACAGAGAAGACACGCTACCAACAATTACTGCCCTATTTCTATTTCAACAAAAATAGCCTATTTCTTAGCCTAAACTAATCTATACCTTACCTATATATATACTTCACTACTCACTAACATCATCACTACCACACTACTCACTAACATCATCACTACCTCCCTACTCACCATCATCATCACTACCTCACCATCATCATCACTACCTCTCTACCTCTCTACTCACCATCATCATCATTACCTCACTACTCACCATCACTACCACACTACTCACCATCATCACTACCTCACTACTCACCATCATCATCACTACTTCTCTACTCACCACCATCATCATTTCCTCACTACTCACTAACATCATCACTTCCTCACTACTCACCATCATCACTACTCACCATCATCTCTACCCACCATCATCACTACCACTACTCATAAACATCATCACTTCCACACTACTCACTATCATCATCACTACCACACTACTCACCATCATCACTACCCACCATCATCATAACTACCACACTACTCTTAACCATCATGACTACCTCACTACTCACCATCATCACTACCAAACTACTCACCATCATCAATACCACACCACTCACCATCATCACTACCTCACTACTCACAATCATCATCACTACCTCACTACTCACAATCATCATCACTACCTCACCATCATCATCACTACCTCACTATCATCATCACTACCTCACCATCATCACTACCTCGCCATCATCATCACTACCTCACTACGCACCATCATCACTACCACACTACTCACCATCATCATTACCTCACTACTCACCATTATCATCACTACACTACTCACCATCACCATCGTGTAGTAGTGATGATGATGGTGAGTAGTGAGGTAGTTATGATGGTGAGTAGTGTGGTAGTGATGGTGAGTAGTGAGTAAATGATGATGATGGTGAGTAGAGAGGTAGTGATAATGATGGTGAGGTAGTGATGTTGATGGTGAGTAGTGAGGTAATGATGATGATGGTGAGTAGAGAGGTAGTGATGATGATGGTGAGGTAGTGATGATGATGGTGAGTAGGGAGGTAATGATGATGATGGTGAGTAGAGAGGTAGTGATGATGATGGTGAGGTAGTGATGATGATGGTGAGTAGGGAGGTAATGATGATGATGGTGAGTAGAGAGGTAGTGATGATGATGGTGAGGTAGTGATGATGATGGTGAGTAGGGAGGCAATGATGATGATGGTGAGTAGAGAGGTAGTGATAATGATGGTGAGTAGTGAGGTAGTGATGATGGTGAGTAGTGTGGTAGTGATGGTGAGTAGTGAGGTAATGATGATGATGGTGAGTAGAGAGGTAGTGATGATGATGGTGAGGTAGTGATGATGATGGTGAGTAGTGTGGTAGTGATGATGATAGTGAGTAGTGTGGTAGTGATGATGGTGAGTAGTGTGGTAGTGATGATGTTTATGAGTAGTGGTAGTGATGATGGTGGGTAGAGATGATGGTGAGTAGTGATGATGGTGAGTAGTGAGGAAGTGATGATGTTAGTGAGTAGTGAGGAAATGATGATGGTGGTGAGTAGAGAAGTAGTGATCATCCAATGTTTAATGGAGTAAAATTTGTTGAATCATTAATGCTTCATTAAATCTTATGCAGCGCAAAGATTTAAAGACTTCAAATACAAAGTTTAAAATACACTGAATACAACACCATGAAAAGTGGATGAATTGCAATCGGTGAGGTATGCACATGTAAGCTGCAAAGCTGAAGTACTGTGCTTTATTAAGAGAATTTTTTTAGGAGGGATATTCCTGCGCGGGCCCTAAGCCCCTGGTTGGCTTACTAAGTGTTCTTTATATGTTCAGAGCAGGGTGCTTATTGGGCGACCATTTGAAACTCATTTGAACGATGTAACGACATCACCTTAACGTATTCGATATATATAGGGTAGACTCGGTGTTGGTGTCATTTTCCGCACGGGTAACCTGCTGTCTGAGAGAACCATGCGAGGTAGCCTTCAGACAGATACTGGCGTATTGGCAACATTTGTTTCGTTGTGGTAAACTTTGGTGGGAATCTCAATTCAAACATAAACTATACTATACACTATGTTTGCATCCCATACTGGCCGAACATTTGAAACTCAAATTAACGATTTAATGACAAGACCTTAACGTAATCGATACATATAGGGTAGACTCGGTGTTTTTTGCACATTCCTCATGGGTAATCTGATGTTTTAGAAAACAATGCGAAGGAGCCTACAGACGAGTATTGACGAATTGTCGACATAGTGTCTCGTGGTTGCTAGAGAAAAGGAGCAAATGTTTCCCATTATTTTGTTTTTAGGCTCCAGTCTTTTCCCTCAATGCAAGGTGCTAGTTCTCGTTTCCGGTGCGGTCGCGATCATGTGCTCACCTCACTTAGATGTGCTTATTCTGGAGGAAATCGAGCCGAAAAATTTACCTTTCTCCAGAAATCGAATGTGGTACATCACACTTTTTCGTTATATGTTCTGAGCAGGGTGCTTACTGGCCGAACATTTGAAACTCAAATGAACGATTTAATGACATGACCTTAACGTAATCGATACATATAGGGTAGACTCATAAAGGTGTTTTTTGCACATTCCTCATGGGTAATCTGCTGTTTTAGAGAACCATGCGAAGGAGCCTACAGACGAGTATTGACGAATTGTCGACATAGTGTCTCGTTGTTTCGAGAGAAAAGGAGCAAATGTTTCAATTTTCTTTTTTTGGCTCCAGTATTTTCCCTTGATGCAAGGTGTTTGTTCTCGGTTACGGTGCATTCGCGATCATGTGCTCACTTAACTTAGATGTGCATATTCTGGAGAAAATCGAGCCGAAAAATTTACCTTTCTGCAGAAATCGGGTGTGGTACATCAGAATTTTTCTTTATATGTTCAGAGCAGGGTGCTTATTGGGCGACCATTTGAAACTAATTTGAACGATGTAACGACATCACCTTAACGTATTAGATATATACAGGGTAGACTCGGTGTCGCTGTCATTTTCCGCACGGGTAACATGCTGTCTGAGAGAACCATGCGAGGGAGCCTTCTGACGGACCATTTGAAACAAATTTGAACGATGTAACGACATCACCTTAACGTATTAGATATATATAGGGTAGATTCGGTGTCGCTGTCATTTTCCGCACGGGTAACCTGCTGTCTGAGAGAACCATGCGAGGGAGCATTCTGACGGATATTAGCGTATTGGCAACATTTGTCTCGTTGTGGGAAACTTTGGTGGGAATCTCAATTCAAACATTAACTATATTATACACTATGTTTGCATCCCATCCTCAAAATAAAGAGCTTATCAATTCCATGTCGCAATATAAATGTTCTTAACACAATTCACAATGGAGTATGCTTAGACTGAGTAAAAACTTCCCTCATCCAATGTTTAATGGAGTAAAATTTGTTGAATCATTAATGCTTCATTAAATCTTATGCAGCGCAAAGATTTAAAGACTTCAAATACAAAGTTTAAAATACACTGAAAACAACACCATGAAAAGTGGATGAATTGCAATCGGTGAGGTATGCACATGTAAGCTGCAAAGCTGAAGTACTGTGCTTTATTAAGAGAATTTTTTTAGGAGGGATATTCCTGCGCGGGCCCTAAGCCCCTGGTTGGCTTACTAAGTGTTCTTTATATGTTCAGAGCAGGGTGCTTATTGGGCGACCATTTGAAACTCATTTGAACGATGTAACGACATCACCTTAACGTATTCGATATATATAGGGTAGACTCGGTGTTGGTGTCATTTTCCGCACGGGTAACCTGCTGTCTGAGAGAACCATGCGAGGTAGCCTTCAGACAGATACTGGCGTATTGGCAACATTTGTTTCGTTGTGGTAAACTTTGGTGGGAATCTCAATTCAAACATAAACTATACTATACACTATGTTTGCATCCCATACTGGCCGAACATTTGAAACTCAAATTAACGATTTAATGACAAGACCTTAACGTAATCGATACATATAGGGTAGACTCGGTGTTTTTTGCACATTCCTCATGGGTAATCTGATGTTTTAGAAAACAATGCGAAGGAGCCTACAGACGAGTATTGACGAATTGTCGACATAGTGTCTCGTGGTTGCTAGAGAAAAGGAGCAAATGTTTCCCATTATTTTGTTTTTAGGCTCCAGTCTTTTCCCTCAATGCAAGGTGCTAGTTCTCGTTTCCGGTGCGGTCGCGATCATGTGCTCACCTCACTTAGATGTGCTTATTCTGGAGGAAATCGAGCCGAAAAATTTACCTTTCTCCAGAAATCGAATGTGGTACATCACACTTTTTCGTTATATGTTCTGAGCAGGGTGCTTACTGGCCGAACATTTGAAACTCAAATGAACGATTTAATGACATGACCTTAACGTAATCGATACATATAGGGTAGACTCATAAAGGTGTTTTTTGCACATTCCTCATGGGTAATCTGCTGTTTTAGAGAACCATGCGAAGGAGCCTACAGACGAGTATTGACGAATTGTCGACATAGTGTCTCGTTGTTTCGAGAGAAAAGGAGCAAATGTTTCAATTTTCTTTTTTTGGCTCCAGTATTTTCCCTTGATGCAAGGTGTTTGTTCTCGGTTACGGTGCATTCGCGATCATGTGCTCACTTAACTTAGATGTGCATATTCTGGAGAAAATCGAGCCGAAAAATTTACCTTTCTGCAGAAATCGGGTGTGGTACATCAGAATTTTTCTTTATATGTTCAGAGCAGGGTGCTTATTGGGCGACCATTTGAAACTAATTTGAACGATGTAACGACATCACCTTAACGTATTAGATATATACAGGGTAGACTCGGTGTCGCTGTCATTTTCCGCACGGGTAACATGCTGTCTGAGAGAACCATGCGAGGGAGCCTTCTGACGGACCATTTGAAACAAATTTGAACGATGTAACGACATCACCTTAACGTATTAGATATATATAGGGTAGATTCGGTGTCGCTGTCATTTTCCGCACGGGTAACCTGCTGTCTGAGAGAACCATGCGAGGGAGCATTCTGACGGATATTAGCGTATTGGCAACATTTGTCTCGTTGTGGGAAACTTTGGTGGGAATCTCAATTCAAACATTAACTATATTATACACTATGTTTGCATCCCATCCTCAAAATAAAGAGCTTATCAATTCCATGTCGCAATATAAATGTTCTTAACACAATTCACAATGGAGTATGCTTAGACTGAGTAAAAACTTCCCTCATCCAATGTTTAATGGAGTAAAATTTGTTGAATCATTAATGCTTCATTAAATCTTATGCAGCGCAAAGATTTAAAGACTTCAAATACAAAGTTTAAAATACACTGAAAACAACACCATGAAAAGTGGATGAATTGCAATCGGTGAGGTATGCACATGTAAGCTGCAAAGCTGAAGTACTGTGCTTTATTAAGAGAATTTTTTTAGGAGGGATATTCCTGCGCGGGCCCTAAGCCCCTGGTTGGCTTACTAAGTGTTCTTTATATGTTCAGAGCAGGGTGCTTATTGGGCGACCATTTGAAACTCATTTGAACGATGTAACGACATCACCTTAACGTATTCGATATATATAGGGTAGACTCGGTGTTGGTGTCATTTTCCGCACGGGTAACCTGCTGTCTGAGAGAACCATGCGAGGTAGCCTTCAGACAGATACTGGCGTATTGGCAACATTTGTTTCGTTGTGGTAAACTTTGGTGGGAATCTCAATTCAAACATAAACTATACTATACACTATGTTTGCATCCCATACTGGCCGAACATTTGAAACTCAAATTAACGATTTAATGACAAGACCTTAACGTAATCGATACATATAGGGTAGACTCGGTGTTTTTTGCACATTCCTCATGGGTAATCTGATGTTTTAGAAAACAATGCGAAGGAGCCTACAGACGAGTATTGACGAATTGTCGACATAGTGTCTCGTGGTTGCTAGAGAAAAGGAGCAAATGTTTCCCATTATTTTGTTTTTAGGCTCCAGTCTTTTCCCTCAATGCAAGGTGCTAGTTCTCGTTTCCGGTGCGGTCGCGATAATGTGCTCACCTCACTTAGATGTGCTTATTCTGGAGGAAATCGAGCCGAAAAATTTACCTTTCTCCAGAAATCGAATGTGGTACATCACACTTTTTCGTTATATGTTCTGAGCAGGGTGCTTACTGGCCGAACATTTGAAACTCAAATGAACGATTTAATGACATGACCTTAACGTAATCGATACATATAGGGTAGACTCATAAAGGTGTTTTTTGCACATTCCTCATGGGTAATCTGCTGTTTTAGAGAACCATGCGAAGGAGCCTACAGACGAGTATTGACGAATTGTCGACATAGTGTCTCGTTGTTTCGAGAGAAAAGGAGCAAATGTTTCAATTTTCTTTTTTTGGCTCCAGTATTTTCCCTTGATGCAAGGTGTTTGTTCTCGGTTACGGTGCATTCGCGATCATGTGCTCACTTAACTTAGATGTGCATATTCTGGAGAAAATCGAGCCGAAAAATTTACCTTTCTGCAGAAATCGGGTGTGGTACATCAGAATTTTTCTTTATATGTTCAGAGCAGGGTGCTTATTGGGCGACCATTTGAAACTAATTTGAACGATGTAACGACATCACCTTAACGTATTAGATATATACAGGGTAGACTCGGTGTCGCTGTCATTTTCCGCACGGGTAACATGCTGTCTGAGAGAACCATGCGAGGGAGCCTTCTGACGGACCATTTGAAACAAATTTGAACGATGTAACGACATCACCTTAACGTATTAGATATATATAGGGTAGATTCGGTGTCGCTGTCATTTTCCGCACGGGTAACCTGCTGTCTGAGAGAACCATGCGAGGGAGCATTCTGACGGATATTAGCGTATTGGCAACATTTGTCTCGTTGTGGGAAACTTTGGTGGGAATCTCAATTCAAACATTAACTATATTATACACTATGTTTGCATCCCATCCTCAAAATAAAGAGCTTATCAATTCCATGTCGCAATATAAATGTTCTTAACACAATTCACAATGGAGTATGCTTAGACTGAGTAAAAACTTCCCTCATCCAATGTTTAATGGAGTAAAATTTGTTGAATCATTAATGCTTCATTAAATCTTATGCAGCGCAAAGATTTAAAGACTTCAAATACAAAGTTTAAAATACACTGAATACAACACCATGAAAAGTGGATGAATTGCAATCGGTGAGGTATGCACATGTAAGCTGCAAAGCTGAAGTACTGTGCTTTATTAAGAGAATTTTTTTAGGAGGGATATTCCTGCGCGGGCCCTAAGCCCCTGGTTGGCTTACTAAGTGTTCTTTATATGTTCAGAGCAGGGTGCTTATTGGGCGACCATTTGAAACTCATTTGAACGATGTAACGACATCACCTTAACGTATTCGATATATATAGGGTAGACTCGGTGTTGGTGTCATTTTCCGCACGGGTAACCTGCTGTCTGAGAGAACCATGCGAGGTAGCCTTCAGACAGATACTGGCGTATTGGCAACATTTGTTTCGTTGTGGTAAACTTTGGTGGGAATCTCAATTCAAACATAAACTATACTATACACTATGTTTGCATCCCATACTGGCCGAACATTTGAAACTCAAATTAACGATTTAATGACAAGACCTTAACGTAATCGATACATATAGGGTAGACTCGGTGTTTTTTGCACATTCCTCATGGGTAATCTGATGTTTTAGAAAACAATGCGAAGGAGCCTACAGACGAGTATTGACGAATTGTCGACATAGTGTCTCGTGGTTGCTAGAGAAAAGGAGCAAATGTTTCCCATTATTTTGTTTTTAGGCTCCAGTCTTTTCCCTCAATGCAAGGTGCTAGTTCTCGTTTCCGGTGCGGTCGCGATAATGTGCTCACCTCACTTAGATGTGCTTATTCTGGAGGAAATCGAGCCGAAAAATTTACCTTTCTCCAGAAATCGAATGTGGTACATCACACTTTTTCGTTATATGTTCTGAGCAGGGTGCTTACTGGCCGAACATTTGAAACTCAAATGAACGATTTAATGACATGACCTTAACGTAATCGATACATATAGGGTAGACTCATAAAGGTGTTTTTTGCACATTCCTCATGGGTAATCTGCTGTTTTAGAGAACCATGCGAAGGAGCCTACAGACGAGTATTGACGAATTGTCGACATAGTGTCTCGTTGTTTCGAGAGAAAAGGAGCAAATGTTTCAATTTTCTTTTTTTGGCTCCAGTATTTTCCCTTGATGCAAGGTGTTTGTTCTCGGTTACGGTGCATTCGCGATCATGTGCTCACTTAACTTAGATGTGCATATTCTGGAGAAAATCGAGCCGAAAAATTTACCTTTCTGCAGAAATCGGGTGTGGTACATCAGAATTTTTCTTTATATGTTCAGAGCAGGGTGCTTATTGGGCGACCATTTGAAACTAATTTGAACGATGTAACGACATCACCTTAACGTAATAGATATATACAGGGTAGACTCGGTGTCGCTGTCATTTTCCGCACGGGTAACCTGCTGTCTGAGAGAACCATGCGAGGGAGCCTTCTGACGGACCATTTGAAACAAATTTGAACGATGTAACGACATCACCTTAACGTATTAGATATATATAGGGTAGACTCGGTGTCGCTGTCATTTTCCGCACGGGTAACCTGCTGTCTGAGAGAACCATGCGAGGGAGCATTCTGACGGATATTGGCGTATTGGCAACATTTGTCTCGTTGTGGGAAACTTTGGTGGGAATCTCAATTCAAACATTAACTATATTATACACTATGTTTGCATCCCATCCTCAAAATAAAGAGCTTATCAATTCCATGTCGCAATATAAATGTTCTTAACACAATTCACAATGGAGTATGCTTAGACTGAGTAAAAACTTCCCTCATCCAATGTTTAATGGAGTAAAATTTGTTGAATCATTAATGCTTCATTAAATCTTATGCAGCGCAAAGATTTAAAGACTTCAAATACAAAGTTTAAAATACACTGAATACAACACCATGAAAAGTGGATGAATTGCAATCGGTGAGGTATGCACATGTAAGCTGCAAAGCTGAAGTACTGTGCTTTATTAAGAGAATTTTTTTAGGAGGGATATTCCTGCGCGGGCCCTAAGCCCCTGGTTGGCTTACTAAGTGTTCTTTATATGTTCAGAGCAGGGTGCTTATTGGGCGACCATTTGAAACTCATTTGAACGATGTAACGACATCACCTTAACGTATTCGATATATATAGGGTAGACTCGGTGTTGGTGTCATTTTCCGCACGGGTAACCTGCTGTCTGAGAGAACCATGCGAGGTAGCCTTCAGACAGATACTGGCGTATTGGCAACATTTGTTTCGTTGTGGTAAACTTTGGTGGGAATCTCAATTCAAACATAAACTATACTATACACTATGTTTGCATCCCATACTGGCCGAACATTTGAAACTCAAATTAACGATTTAATGACAAGACCTTAACGTAATCGATACATATAGGGTAGACTCGGTGTTTTTTGCCCATTCCTCATGTGTAATCTGCTGTTTTTAGAGAACCATGCGAAGGAGCCTACAGACGAGTATTGAGGAATTGTCTACATAGTGTCTCGTTGATGCCAGAGAAAAGGAGCAAATGTTTCCCATTATTTTGTTTTTAGGCTCCAGTCTTTTCCCTCAATGCAAGGTGCTAGTTCTCGTTTCCGGTGCGGTCGCGATCATGTGCTCACCTCACTTAGATGTGCTTATTCTCTAGGAAATCGAGCCGAAAAATTTACCTTTCTCCAGAAATCGAATGTGGTACATCACACTTTTTCGTTATATGTTCTGAGCAGGGTGCTTACTGGCCGTACATTTGAAACTCAAATGAACGATTTAATGACATGACCTTAACGTAATCGATACATATAGGGTAGACTCATATAGGTGTTTTTTGCACATTCCTCATGGGTAATCTGCTGTTTTAGAGAACCATGCGAAGGAGCCTACAGACGAGTATTGACGAATTGTCGACATGTTTGTGTCTCGTTGTTTCGAGAGAAAAGGAGCAAATGTTTCAATTTTCGTTTTTTGGCTCCAGTATTTTCTCTTAATGCAAGGTGTTTGTTCTCGGTTACGGTGCATTCGCGATCATGTGCTCACCTCACTTAGATGTGCATATTCTGGAGAAAATCGAGCCGAAAAATTTACCTTTCCGCAGAAATCGGGTGTGGTACATCAGACTTTTTCTTTATATGTTCAGAGCAGGGTGCTTATTGGGCGACCATTTGAAACTCATTTGAACGATGTAACGACATCACCTTAACGTATTCGATATATATAGGGTAGACTGGGTGTTGGTGTCATTTTCCGCACGGGTAACCTGCTGTCTGAGAGAACCATGCGAGGTAGCCTTCAGACAGATACTGGCGTATTGGCAACATTTGTTTCGTTGTGGTAAACTTTGGTGGGAATCTCAATTCAAACATAAAGTATATTATACACTATGTTTGCATCCCATCCTGGCCGAACATTTGCAACTCAAATGAACGATGTAATGAACTCACCTTAACGTAATCGATACATATAGGGTAGACTCGGTGTTTTTTGCACATTCCTCATGGGTAATCTGATGTTTTAGAAAACAATGCGAAGGAGCCTACAGACGAGTATTGACGAATTGTCGACATAGTGTCTCGTTGTTGCCAGAGAAAAGGAGCAAATGTTTCCCATTATTTTGTTTTTAGGCTCCAGTCTTTTCCCTCAATGCAAGGAGCTAGTTCTCGTTTCCGGTGCGGTCGCGATCATGTGCTCACCTCACTTAGATGTGCATATTCTGGAGAAAATCGAGCCGAAAAATTTACCTCTCTGCAGAAATCGGGTGTGGTACATCAGACTTTTTCTTTATATGTTCAGAGCAGGGTGCTTATTGGGCGACCATTTGAAACTAAATTGAACGATGTAACGACATCACCTGAACGTATTAGATATATATAGGGTAGACTCGGTGTCGCTGTCATTTTCCGCACGGGTAACCTGCTGTCTGAGAGAAATATGCGAGTGAGCCTTCTGACTTACCATTTGAAACAAATTTGAACGATGTAACGACATCACCTTAACGTATTAGATATATATTGGGTAGACTCGGTGTCGCTGTCATTTTCCGGACGGGTAACCTGCTGTCTGAGAGAACCATGCGAGGGAGCCTTCTGACTTACCATTTGAAACAAATTTGAACGATGTAACGACATCACCTTAACGTATTAGATATATATAGGGTTGACTCGGTGTTGGTTTCATTTTCCGCACGGGTAACCTGCTGTCTGAGAGAACCATGCAAGGGAGCCTTCTGACGGATATTGGCGTGTTGGCAACATTTTTCTCGTTGTGGGAAACTTTGGTGGGAATCTCAATTCAAACATTAACTATATTATACACTATGTTTGCATCCCATCCTCAAAATAAAGAGCTTATCAATTCCATGTCGCAATATAAATGTTCTAAACACAATTCACAATGGAGTATGCTTAGACTGAGTAAAAACTTCCCTCATCCAATGTTTAATGGAGTAAAATTTGTTGAATCATTAATGCCTCATTAAATCTTATGCAGCGCAAAGATTTAAAGACTTCAAATACAAAGTTCAAAATACACTGAATACAACACTATGAAAAGTGGATGAATTGCAATCGGTGAGGTATGCACATGTAAGCTGCAAAGCTGAAGTACTGTGCATTATTAAAATAATTTTTTTGGGAGGGATATTCCTGCGCGGTCCCTAAGCCTCTGGTTGGCTTACTAAGTGTTCTTTATATGTACAGAGCAGGGTGCTTATTGGGCGACCATTTGAAACTCATTTGAACGATGTAACGACATCACCTTAACGTATTAGATATATATAGGGTAGACTCGGTGTTGGTGTCATTTTCCGCACGGCTAACCTGCTGTCTGAGAGAACCATGCAAGGGAGCCTTCTGACGGATACTGGCGTATTGGCAACATTTGTCTCGTGGGAAACTTTGGTGGGAATCTCAATTCAAATATAAACTATATTATACACTATGTTTGCATCCCATCCTGGCCGAACATTTGAAACTCAAATGAACGATGTAATGACATCACCTTAACGTATTCGATACATATAGGGTAGACTCGGTGTTTTTTGCACATTCCTCATTGGTAATCTGCTGTTTTAGAGAACCATGCGAAGGAGCCTGCAGACGAATTGTCGACATAGTGTCTCGTTGTTGCCAGAGAAGAGGCAAATGTTTCACATTATTTTGTTTTTAGGCTCCAGTCTTTTCCCTCAATGCAAGGTGCTAGTTCTCGTTTCCGGTGCGGTCGCGATCATGTGCTCACCTCACTTAGATGTGCTTATTCTGCAGGAAATCTAGCCGAAAAATTTACCGATTTCTCCAGAAATCGGATGTGGTACATCACACTTTTTCGTTGTATGTTCAGAGCAGGGTGCTTACTGGCCGAACATTTGAAACTCAAATGAACGATTTAATGACATGACCTTAACGTAATCGATACATATAGGGAAGACTAGGTGTTTTTTGCACATTCCTCGTTGGTAATCTGCTGTTTTAGAGAACAATGCGAAGTAGCCTACAGACGAGTATTGACGAATTGTCGATATAGTGTCTCGTTGTTTCGAGAGAAAAGGAGCAAATGTTTCAATTTTCGTTTTTTGGCTCCAGTATTTTCCCTTAATGCAAGGTGCTTGTTCTCGGTTACGGTGCATTCGCGATCATGTGCTCACCTCACTTAGATGTGCTTATTCTGGAGGAAATCTAGCCGAAAAATTTACCGATTTCTCCAGAAATCGGATGTGGTACATCACACTTTTTCGTTGTATGTTCAGAGCAGGGTGCTTACTGGCCGAACATTTGAAACTCAAATGAACGATTTAATGACATGACCTTAACGTAATCGATACATATAGGGTAGACTCGGTGTCTTTTGCACATTCCTCGTGGGTAATCTGATGTTTTAGAGAACAATGCGAAGGAGAATACAGACGAGTATTGACGAATTGTCGACATAGTGTCTCGTTGTTTCGAGAGAAAAGGAGCAAATGTTTCAATTTTCGTTTTTTGGCTCCAGTATTTTCCCTTAATGCAAGGTGCTTGTTCTCGGTTACGGTGCATTCGCGATCATGTGCTCACCTCACTTAGATGTGCTTATTCTGGAGAAAATCGAGCCGAAAAATTTACCTTTCTGCAGAAATCGGGTGTGGTACATCAGACTTTTTCTTTATATGTTCAGAGCAGGGTGCTTATTGGGCGACCATTTGAAACTAAATTGAACGATGTAACGACATCACCTGAACGTATTAGATATATATAGGGTAGACTCGGTGTCGCTGTCATTTTCCGCACGGGTAACCTGCTGTCTGAGAGAACCATGCGAGGGAGCCTTCTGACTTACCATTTGAAACAAATTTGAACGATGTAACGACATCACCTTAACGTATTAGATATATATTGGGTAGACTCGGTGTCGCTGTCATTTTCCGGACGGGTAACCTGCTGTCTGAGAGAACCATGCGAGGGAGCCTTCTGACTTACCATTTGAAACTAATTTGAACGATGTAACGACATCACCTTAACGTATTAGATAAATATAGGGTAGACTCGGTGTTGGTTTTATTTTCCGCACGGGTAACCTGCTGTCTGAGAGAACCATGCAAGGGAGCCTTCTGACGGATATTGGCGTGTTGGCAACATTTTTCTCGTTGTGGGAAACTTTGGTGGGAATCTCAATTCAAACATTAACTATATTATACACTATGTTTGCATCCCATCCTCAAAATAAAGAGCTTATCAATTCCATGTCGCAATATAAATGTTCTAAACACAATTCACAATGGAGTATGCTTAGACTGAGTAAAAACTTCCCTCATCCAATGTTTAATGGAGTAAAATTTGTTGAATCATTAATGCCTCATTAAATCTTATGCAGCGCAAAGATTTAAAGACTTCAAATACAAAGTTCAAAATACACTGAATACAACACTATGAAAAGTGGATGAATTGCAATCGGTGAGGTATGCACATGTAAGCTGCAAAGCTGAAGTACTGTGCTTTATTAAAAGAATTTTTTTAGGAGGGATATTCCTGCGCGGGCCCTAAGCCTCTGGTTGGCTTACTAAGTGTTCTTTAAATGTTCAGAGCAGGGTGCTTATTGGGCGACCATTTGAAACTCATTTGAACGATCTAACGACATCACCTTAACGTATTCGATATATATAGGGTAGACTCGGTGTTGGTGTCATTTTCCGCACGGGTAACCTGCTGTCTGAGAGAACCATGCGAGGTAGCCTTCAGACAGATACTGGCGTATTGGCAACATTTGTTTCGTTGTGGTAAACTTTGGTGGGAATCTCAATTCAAACAAACTATATTATACACTATGTTTGCATCCCATCCTGGCCGAACATTTGAAACTCAAATTAACGATGTAATGACATCACCTTAACGTATTCGATACATATAGGGTAGACTCGGTGTTTTTTGCCCATTCCTCATGTGTAATCTGCTGTTTTTAGAGAACCATGCGAAGGAGCCTACAGACGAGTATTGACGAATTGTCGACATAGTGTCTCGTTGTTGCCAGAGAAAATTAGCAAATGTTTCCCATTATTTTGTTTTTAGGCTCCAGTCTTTTCCCTCAATGCAAGGTGCTAGTTCTCGTTTCCGGTGCGGTCGCGATCATGTGCTCACCTCACTTAGATGTGCATATTCTGGAGAAAATCGAGCCGAAAAATTTACCTCTCTGCAGAAATCGGGTGTGGTACATCAGACTTTTTCTTTATATGTTCAGAGCAGGGTGCTTATTGGGCGACCATTTGAAACTAATTTGAACGATGAAACGACATCACCTTAACGTATTAGATATATATAGGTAGACTCGGTGTGGCTGTCATTTTCCGCACGGGTAACCTGCTGTCTGAGAGAACCATGCGAGGGAGCTTTCTGACGGATCATTTGAAACTAATTTGAACGATGTAACGACATCACCTTAACGTATTAGATATATATAGGGTAGACTCGGTGTCGCTGTCATTTTCTGCACGGGCAACCTGCTGTCTGAGAGAACCATGCGAGGGAGCCTTCTGACGGATATTGGCGCATTGGCAACATTTGTCTCGTTGTGGGAAACTTTGGTGGGAATCTCAATTCAAACATTAACTATATTATACACTATGTTTGCATCCCATCCTCAAAATAAAGAGCTTATCAATTCCATGTCGCAATATAAATGTTCTTAACACAATTTACAATGGAGTATGCTTAGACTGAGTAAAAACTTCCCTAATCGAATGTTTAATGGAGTAAAATTTGTTGAATCATTAATGCTTCATTAAATCTTATGCAGCGCAAAGATTTAAAGACTTCAAATACAATGTTTAAAATACACTGAATACAACACCATGAAAAGTGGATGAATTGCAATCGGTGAGGTATGCACATGTAAGCGGCAAAGCTGAAGTACTGTGCTTTATTAAGAGAATTTTTTTAGGAGGGATATTCCTGCGCGGGCCCTAAGCCCCTGGTTGGCTTACTAAGTGTTCTTTATATGTTCAGAGCAGGGTGCTTATTGGGCGACCATTTGAAACTCATTTGAACGATGTAACGACATCACTTTAACGTATTAGATATATATAGGGTAGACTCGGTGTCGCTGTCATTTTCCGCACGGGTAACCTGCTGTCTGAGAGAACCATGCGAGGGAGCCTTCTGACGGACCATTTGAAACTCATTTGAACGATGTAACGACATCACCTTAACGTATTCGATATATATAGGGTAGACTCGGTGTTGGTGTCATTTTCCGCACGGGTAACCTGCTGTCTGAGAGAACCATGCGAGGTAGCCTTCAGACAGATACTGGCGTATTGGCAACATTTGTTTCGTTGTGGTAAACTTTGGTGGGAATCTCAATTCAAACATAAACTATATTATACACTATGTTTGCATCCCATCCTGGCCGAACATTTGAAACTCAAATGAACGATGTAATGACATCACCTTAAGGTATTCGATACATATAGGGTAAACTTGGTGTTTTTTGCACATTCCTCATGTGTAATGTGCTGTTTTAGAGAACCATGCGAAGGAGCCCACAGACGAGTATTGACGAATTGTCGACATAGTGTCTCGTTGTTTCGAGAGAAAAGGAGCAAATGTTTCAATTTGTTTCTCGGTTACGGTGCATTCGCGATCATGTGCTCACCTCACTTAGATGTGATTATTCTGGAGAAAAACTAGCCGAAAAATTTACCTTTCTGCAGAAATCGGGTGTGGTACATCAGACTTTTTCTTTATATGTTCAGAGCAGGGTGCTTATTGGGCGACCATTTGAAACTAATTTGAACGATGTAACGACATCACCTTAACGTATTAGATATATATAGGTAGACTCGGTGTCGCTGTCAGTTTCCGCACGGGTAACCAGCTGTCTGAGAGAACCATGCGAGGGAGCTTTCTGACGGATATTGTCGCATTGGCAACATTTGTCTCGTTGTGGGAAACTTTGGTGGGAATCTCAATTCAAACATTAACTATATTATACATGTTTGCATCCCATCCTCAAAATAAAGATCTTATCAATTACATGTCGCAATGTAAATGTTCTTAACACAATTAACAATGGAGTATGCTTAGACTGAGTAAAAACTTCCCTCATCCAATGTTTAATGGAGTAAAATTTGTTGAATCATTAATGCCTCATTAAATCTTATGCAGCGCAAAGATTTAAAGACTTCAAATACAAAGTTCAAAATACACTGAATACAACTCCATGAAAAGTGGATGAATTGCAATCGGTGAGGTATGCACATGTAAGCTGCAAAGCTGAAGTACTGTGCTTTATTAAAAGAATTTTTTTAGGAGGGATATTCCTGCGCGGGCCCTAAGCCTCTGGTTGGCTTACTAAGTGTTCTTTAAATGTTCAGAGCAGGGTGCTTATTGGGCGACCATTTGAAACTCATTTGAACGATCTAACGACATCACCTTAACGTATTCGATATATATAGGGTAGACTGGGTGTTGGTGTCATTTTCCGCACGGGTAACCTGCTGTCTGAGAGAACCATGCGAGGTAGCCTTCTGACAGATACTGGCGTATTGGCAACATTTGTTTCGTTGTGGTAAACTTTGGTGGGAATCTCAATTCAAACATAAACTATATTATACACTATGTTTGCATCCCATCCTGGCCGAACATTTGAAACTCAAATGAACGATGTAATGACATCACCTTAACGTAATCGATACATATAGGGTAGACTCGGTATTTTTTGCACATTCCTCATGGGTAATCTGATGTTTTAGAGAACAATGCGAAGGAGCCTACAGACGAGTATTGACGAATTGTCGACATAGTGTCTCGTTGTTGCCAGAGAAAAGGAGCAAATGTTTCCCATTATTTTGTTTTTAGGCTCCAGTCTTTTCCCTCAATGCAAGGTGCTAGTTCTCGTTTCCGGTGCGGTCGCGATCATGTGCTCACCTCACTTAGATGTGCTTATTCTGGAGGAAATCGAGCAGAAAAATTTACCTTTCTCCAGAAATCGAATGTGGTACATCACACTTTTTCGTTATATGTTCTGAGCAGGGTGCTTACTGGCCGAACATTTGAAACTCAAATGAACGATTTAATGACATGACCTTAACATAATTGATACATATAGGGTAGACTCAGTGTTTTTTGCACATTCCTCATGGGTAATCTGCTGTTTTAGAGAACCATGCGAAGAAGCCTACAGACGAGTATTGACGAATTGTCGACATAGTGTCTCGTTGTTTCGAGAGAAAAGGAGCAAATGTTTCAATTTTCGTTTTTTGGCTCCAGTATTTTACCTTAATGCAAGGTGTTTGTTCTCGGTTACGGTGCATTCGCGATCATGTGCTCAAATCACTTAGATGTGATTATTCTGGAGAAAATCTAGCCGAAAAATTTACCTTTCTGCAGAAATCGGGTGTGGTACATCAGACTTTTTCTTTATATGTTCAGAGCAGGGTGCTTATTGGGCGACCATTTGAAACTAATTTGAACGATGAAACGACATCACCTTAACGTATTAGATATATATAGGTAGACTCGGTGTCGCTGTCATTTTCCGCACGGGTAACCTGCTGTCTGAGAGAACCATGCGAGGGAGCTTTCTGACTGACCATTTGAAACTAATTTGAACGATGTAACGACATCACCTTAACGTATTAGATATATATAGGGTAGACTCGGTGTCGCTGTCATTTTCCGCACGGGTAACCTGCTGTCTGAGAGAACCATGCGAGGGAGCCTTCTGACAGATACTGGCGTATTGGCAACATTTGTTTCGTTGTGGTAAACTTTGGTGGGAATCTCAATTCAAACATAAGCTATATTATACACTATGTTTGCATCCCATCCTGGCCGAACATTTGAAACTCAAATGAACGATGTAATGACATCACCTTAACGTATTCGATACATATAGGGTAAACTTGGTGTTTTTTGAACATTCCTCATGTGTAATGTGCTGTTTTAGAGAACCATGCGAAGGAGCCTACAGACGAGTATTGACGAATTGTCGACATAGTGTCTCGTTGTTTCGAGAGAAAAGGAGCAAATGTTTCAATTTGTTTCCCGGTTACGGTGCATTCGCGATCATGTGCTCACCTCACTTAGATGTGATTATTCTGGAGAAAATCTAGCCGAAAAATTTACCTTTCTGCAGAAATCGGGTGTGGTACATCAGACTTTTTCTTTATATGTTCAGAGCAGGGTGCTTATTGGGCGACCATTTGAAACTAATTTGAACGATGAAACGACATCACCTTAACGTATTAGATATATATAGGTAGACTCGGTGTGGCTGTCATTTTCCGCACGGGTAACCTGCTGTCTGAGAGAACCATGCGAGGGAGCTTTCTGACGGATCATTTGAAACTAATTTGAACGATGTAACGACATCACCTTAACGTATTAGATATATATAGGGTAGACTCGGTGTCGCTGTCATTTTCTGCACGGGCAACCTGCTGTCTGAGAGAACCATGCGAGGGAGCCTTCTGACGGATATTGGCGCATTGGCAACATTTGTCTCGTTGTGGGAAACTTTGGTGGGAATCTCAATTCAAACATTAACTATATTATACACTATGTTTGCATCCCGTCCTCAAAATAAAGAGCTTATCAATTCCATGTCGCAATATAAATGTTCTTAACACAATTAACAATGGAGTATGCTTAGACTGAGTAAAAACTTCCCTCATCCAATGTTTAATGGAGTAAATTTTGTTGAATCATTAATGCCTCATTAAATCTTATGCAGCGCAAAGATTTAAAGACTTCAAATACAAAGTTCAAAATACACTGAATACAACACCATGAAAAGTGGATGAATTGCAATCGGTGAGGTATGCACATGTAAGCTGCAAAGCTGAAGTACTGTGCATAATTTAAAGAATTTTTTTAGGAGGGATATTCCTGCGCGATCCCTAAGCCTCTGGTTGGCTTACTAAGTGTTCTTTATATGTTCAGAGCAGGGTGCTTATTGGGCGACCATTTGAAACTCATATGAACGATCTAACGACATCACCTTAACGTATTCGATATATATAGGGTAGACTCGGTGTTGGTGTCATTTTCCGCACGGGTAACCTGCTGTCTGAGAGAACCATGCGAGGTAGCCTTCAGACAGATACTGGCGTATTGGCAACATTTGTTTCGTTGTGGTAAACTTTGGTGGGAATCTCAATTCAAACAAACTATATTATACACTATGTTTGCATCCCATCCTGGCCGAACATTTGAAACTCAAATTAACGATGTAATGACATCACCTTAACGTATTCGATACATATAGGGTAGACACGGCATTTTTTGCACATTCCTCATGGGTAATCTGCTGTTTTAGAGAACCATGCGAAGGAGCCTACAGACGAGTATTGACGAATTGTTGACATAGTGCCTCGTTGATTCGAGAGAAAAGGAGCAAATGTTTCAATTTTCGTTTTTTGGCTCCAGTATTTTACCTTAATGCAAGGTGTTTGTTCTCGGTTACGGTGCATTCGCGATCATGTGCTCACCTCACTTAGATGTGCTTATTCTGGAGAAAATCGAGCCGAAAAATTTACCTTTCTGCAGAAATCGGGTGTGGTACATCAGACTTTTTCTTTATATGTTCAAAGCAGGGTGCTTATTGGGCGACCATTTAAAACTAATTTGAACGATGTAACGACATCACCTTAACGTATTAGATATATATAGGGTAGACTCGGTGTCGCTGTCATTTTCCGCACTGGTAATCTGCTGTCTGAGAGAACCATGCGAGGTAGCCTTCAGACGGATACTGGCGTATTGGCAACATTTGTTTCGTTGTGGTAAACTTTGGTGGGAATCTCAATTCAAACATAAACTATATTATACACTATGTTTGCATCCCATCCTGGCCGAACATTTGAAACTCAAATGAACGATGTAATGACATCACCTTAACGTATTCGATACATATAGGGTAAACTTGGTGTTTTTTGCACATTTTTTGCACATTTTTGCACATTTTGATATTGCAAATCAAATGCAATATCTTTCATAGACAACTGGGAACACTTCTATGGAAGAAATGAAATGTATGCTCGTGATGGGGTGCATCTATCGAGGGCTGTTGCTGTTGCAAACTCGTTGGAACCAGTGGTTAGAGGTGTTTGTTTGGGTTTAAACTGTTAGTAGATAGTGGTATGGGAATTGATTTGGAGGAAGGAGATAATAAAAGTATGTGTTCGTAGGAGAAAAGAATTGGCAAAATGATCAGGGAAAGAAAAGGGCCTCAAAATAACAGTTCACTTAGGGTATATTACACTAACAGTAGAAGTCTAAGAAATAAAATTAACGAATTAAATGCTCTTGTCTGCACAGAAAAAATAGATATTATTGCACTTACCGAAACGTGGATGAATGTAGAAAATAGAGAACTATTAGCTGAATGTCAAATAAATAAATTTAAACTATTTCACACAGATAGATATATTAGACGCGGAGGGGGAGTAGCCATATATGTTAGGGACAATTTGAAATGTAGTCTCAAAGAGGGAATCAAAACAGAGCCACACACAGAAACTATTTGGATAGAATTAAACGAAAAAACAAATAATATTATAATAGGCGTTATATACAGGCCACAAAATTTAGACAGAATGGAAGCAAAGCATCTATGGGATGAAATGTCTAGAGCATCTAGATCTAACAGTATTTATGTCATGGGTGACTTTAATTTTAGTGGAATAAACTGGTTGAACAAAACAAGGAACAGTGAAGCAGAAGATTTTCTAGAATTAATTGACGATTGCTTTCTTACGCAACACATTAAGGAACCAACGCGGGGAAAATAATATTTTAGATTTAGTGTTAACTAACAGGGAAACACAAATTAATGACATCGAAATAGGGTGTGAGCTAGGGAACAGTGATCACAAAGTAATCAGATTTAGCATAAAATGGAATAGACCTGTAGGAGAAAATTCTGTTAAAGTGCCAGATTTTCGAAAAGCTGATTTTAATAGCCTAAGAAATTTTTTGGTCAAATAGAATGGAAAGTCTTGAGTATGGGGTGTGGGCCGGTCTTAGAGCGAGACATGAACCCATGAACGACATTCCTGCTGTCGTCAACTTCAGAGAGGTGGTGGCACTGCTCTTTACTACCACCAAGAACTAACATGCTTAAAAGAAATTAGAACTAGAGACTGCTATGGGGAGTATATCTTCGCCAGCTTCAGAGTCAAGGGTGCCGAGTCTGTCCTGTCTGTGGGTGCAGTTTATAGAATTCCTAACACTGATGTGTCCGAATTCAACTCAAACCTTAGAAATCTAATACTTGATAACAGACTGAACAAAAACCACCTAATCATCGCAGGGGACTTTAATATTGACCTCTGCGAGCCAGAACACCCCACTGCTGTTAGCTTCCTCAACTGTATGAATTCCTGCTTCCTCATATCCTTAATCACTAGACCTACTAGAATCACTGATAGCACTGCCACGACTCTAGATCACATCTGGACAAACATAACCTCTCCGCTTACTTCAGGTATAATCACCGATAGCACTACAGACCATTACCCCACATTTCTCTTAACTAACATTAGCAAACCACCTCTTGATTCAAGAGAGATACGTTTTAGACTACACAATGAAACTGCTATAGACAATTTTATAACTGCTGCTGATAATGTCAACTGGGAGTCCGAGTTAGGTAACATAGAGGACATCAACCTAGCAGTGCAATCTTTTCTTCAAAAAACTCTTAGCCTTTATAATACCCACTGTCCTATGCTTACAAAACAAGTCACAACCAAAAGGCTTAACAATCCCTGGCTTACAAAGGGAATACTTAAATCTATTAATAAAAAACATGACTTTGAGATGAAGTATAGGTTAGGAATTGTCTCCAAAGAAGTCTCAAAGAATTACTCATTATTGTTATCTAAGATAATTAGACGAGCCAAAACTAAATACTACGAAGATAAATTTACCCAAATAAAGAGCAACATTAAACAAACTTGGAGAACAATTTCACAAATATTGGGATCAAAGAAGTCTTTAAATAACAAACCGACTCTCCTTTCTAATAACGATGGTCAGCTTTCAGCCTCTGATTCTGCTATTGAGTTCAATAGGTTCTTCTCTTCCATTGGTTCATCCCTTGCAAATGACATTCCATCTTCCAGTACTGACATTAAGGACTATCTTACAGGTAACTATCCACAGTCTCTGTACCTAAAGCCTATTAATTCCACTGACGTCAATGAAATAATCCTTTCCCTTAAAACCAAGTCTGGTGCCCTTGAGGAGATACCAACTTTAATTTACAAAAAAGCCTCCAGATCTTTAGCCCCTGCTATTGCTTTGCTCTTCAACAAGTCACTTGAGGTGTTGTAATCCACAAGTTAGTAGGAATTATTAGCAAGAGGATCATTACTACAACACTTAACGAATGATGATTGAAAGTACATGTAAGTAGACAGACTATGGATCACATATATAAGAAAGGTCAATGGATTAAGACCGAAGCTGTTTAGCCAAATTAATAATTCCTGGAAAGAGGAATTATTCTTCGTCAGGCTTCTAGGAACAAGGTTACCGCTCTAGGGATAAGGTTAATCGGATTATACCTTCCTCAAGAGGCGTGGTGAAATGATTGAGGCCATGGTTGGCTGGAGTCAGTCTGATTGTGGAAGTTGAACTAGCAAGTCCTTTGGATCCTCGTTTGCGGCAGCAGCGAAGTGTAGCAGACAGCTATGCGAGAGCCAGTTGTGATCTTAGTGACCAAGTTAAGTCTGCAGTATGTGAGTATTGAATGTAAGACTAACCGGGTGTGGAGCGTTGTAGTAATCATTCCGTATTAGGGACTTAGGCGGAAGTTACGAGTGTGTGTGGTGATCGCGGAGGTCAAGTGGTCTATGGGTATTGGAAGTGTATTGACCTAATAGAGTATGTTAATATATTATTTGTCAGAGTCTATTCTTTGTAATTAAATGACAAAACACGACGGCCTTTAAATACCTTCCATATGTTCACTCATTGTGTTCCAGTACAAACCTAGTGGTACGCCTCAAGGGTCTGGTGTGTGTAGGAGTACACGGTGTTAGTAACGGTTGCTGAGGCAAGGTGTTATGTGTTGTGTAATCGCTGTGTTCGGAATGAACTGGGGTTCAGCGTCACGACATATTTGGTGGCAGCGCAAACAGGTTTGGAACACTTTGAGAGATGAAGGAAGTGTGTTACTGGTTTAGTTGGTGAGGGAATGTTCGGGAATTGGTAGACGTCGGGTTGTGTTCAGGACGGTGGATATTGGAGTGAGGAAGGGAAGGTGTGTGGGCCAGTGAGTGGCCATAGTGGGGTGTGGGGCCAAGGTGTGTGGCCAAGTGGAGTGGCCACGTTGTGCGGCAGGGAAAGGTCTCCTAAGGGGTGGAAACAGTAGTGTGGATAACTGATAAGTGACGTTGTTAATGGTGGCTTAAAATTATAAGTGATTCTAGTGAGATTAGGGAATAAGGCCAAGTAAGGTTACTGTACGGCAAAGCGTCAAGCTGGTTCATACACGAGCACATAAGGGGCGAGTAGCCATGACGGGTACGGGTAGTAATAGGGGCGCCAGTGGCCAGGCCACGAGTAATGTCGGTCAGGGTGAGAGTGGTGATAACACGGCGGCGTTGCTTACGGCGCAGGCGGCAGCGTCAGAGACAATTGGGCAGGTTGCACAGTGGTTGAAAAATGTGTTGAGCACGCATGAGACGACTAACGCAGGACCTAAGGTATATGGAGACATACCCACGTTTTGGGGCGCCAAACGGGATTCGAAAGGTCAGTTACTGACGGATATTAGAACATTTTTCTTTGCTCTAGAGAAGGCGACTAGTGTGGGGTCATGGTCGGATCAGGCAAAGATTGCATTGGCATATTCCAAGGTGAAAGGGGAAGCAAAGACCCTGCTCAACTCGGCGGAAATTAGAGAAATAAATAGTTATAGCAAGTTTAAGCAGGAACTGATAGATCATTACGATGTGCAGCACGATGCAGTAGAACTAAAGGCTCAGTTAGCTGCACTTAAACGAGAACCAGGGGAACAATTAAGGGCGTTTGGCCATAGAATAAGACTCTTGCGTGATGTGATTGAGCGGACGAAAACGCAGTTCACGGGGGTAGTAAGAGATTCTATGCAACGGAGTGTTTTTTTCGGTGCATTACCGCGGGAAAGTGCGTTACACATGTGTTTGAAAGTGCGTTATGCAGTGTTTTGGGCGGAGAATAGCCCGACACATAAACTAACAGAGGATGACATTTTCAAAGAAGTGTCCCCTAAGGAACAGGCAAATCTTGCAGACACGCAAGAGAGACAGGCTCAGCTCTGGGCCCCAGTAGCTCAGCCAGTGGAGGATGGACCCGCGGCGGGGGTCACACATTCCAAGGGCAAGGGGCGAGGTGCTCCTCGACGTAACAATAATAAGGGCTGGGAGCCAAGGGTGTTCCAGGGACACAATACGAGTGGGGTGTCGTGGGGACCCCATCAGGGTACTCGTGGGCAGCGAGGAGGCTATAATCAAGGGGCACGTGGAGGCAGGTTCACTCCTGCTCCACCACGATACTCGCCTGCTCAGGGAGCAACAGGAATGTACCACCAGAACCAGGGTACCGGTAGAGGGTATCCCCGGGGAACGGGGTACACTGCAGGTAAACACGAGCCAGAACGACCTAAGCAGATCAAAGGGTGTAAGCTGTGTGGTGACGGTGGTCACTTGGCCTGGCAGTGTAAGCTTTTTGTTCCGCCTAATTACCCAGTGTGTACAGTAGGGGGTGGCGGACAGTGGTTGTGTACCGTCGGGTCGGGTCATCCCATAAAGGTGCATTTACGGTTAAAGGGCACTATCTATACAGCCTTGGTGGACACCGGTGCTTCCGTGTCCATCATGAGTCGTAGCGTGTTAGGATCAGACGTCAGGCTGATACCGAACAACAGGAGATTAACGGCGGTGGGGGATAATGCGTTGCGGGTGTTGGGAGAGACAACTGTGGATTTCCAGCTAGAAGATAGATGGTTTAAACATAGTTTTGTAGTAATACAGGATATAGGGCTGAAACATACCAACATTATCTTGGGAATTGATTTCCTCGAAAAATACTCATGTACCATAGCGTTCAGCGCAAGGGGGAATAAATTGGTATGTGGGGGTCAAGCGGTAGACGTTAACAAGGTGAGGAGTAGAGAAGGAGTAGCAGTAGTGAGGGGTAACTGTGGTAACTCGGCTGGGGACCAGAATATACAGTGGGCAGTCACGGTACCCAAGGATGTCACCATTCCGGGAGAAGCATCCTTAGTGATTAAAATGGCATGTAAAGCCAAGGGAGTAGACGTTGTGCAAATTGAGCCATTGGATAATCCAGCAGGGTTGGTGATAATGGAGACTATTGAAGACATAAATGAAGGGGTAATTCGGTTGAGGGTTTTTAATCCCTCTCGGTGGCCAGTCACCTTGAGTAGGCATACACAGGTAGCGTGGGGGCACCCTGTGGAGGAGATTATTGCAACCATGTCAGTAAGTCAGAGTGAGGGCGATGAGGATAGAATGGATAAATTAATGGGAATAGTGGATAGGATGTCCATGGAAAGGGAGGTTAAGGAAGCCTTAAGGGGCTTAGTCAGGGAGTTCCCGGATGTTTTTGCGTTGAGAGGGGAACCCCCAGGGTGCATTACTCAAGGAGCACACAGGATTGACGTAGAGGGCGCACATCCAGTATATACGAGAGCATATAGCAAACCAGTGGCACACCAGAGGGAGGTGAAAGAGGAGATAAGCCAGCTAAGGGAGCATGATATCATTGAACCATCCAGTTCACCGTGGCACAGCCCTCTCGTAGTAGTCAGGAAAAAGAATGGGGGAGTGAGGTTATGCGTAGATTTCCGCAGAATAAACAAGCTGACGAAAGACGAAGCATACCCATTACCTAACATACAGAACACATTGACACACTTGAAGGGTACACAATATTTTACCACATTAGACCTGCTCAGTGGGTATCACCAGATACCGCTGGAGGAAGAGTCGAGGGAAATCACAGCGTTTAGTGCGTGCAACGAGCTCTGGCAATATAAACCACTTCCTTTCTGGTTGAAGTCAGCACCTGCTGTGTTCAGTAGGCTAATGATGAGTGTATTATCGGGGTTGATAGGTCCCACAGCGTTGCTGTACCTCGATGACGTAATCGTGCTGGGAAAGTCATTAGAGGAGCACATGCATAATTTGAGGAAACTCTTGCTAAGGTTGAAGTCACACAACCTCAAAGTGAATTTCGAAAAATGCAGTTTTTTTTGGAGAATCGGTAACATTTCTGGGTCATACAGTGGGCCGGATGGGTATCAGTCCATTGCCAGATAAAACCAGGGATATTCAAGAGTTCCCTGTTCCACAGAACAAGAAAGAGTGCAAATCTTTCCTGGGGTTGGTTAGCTATTATCGGCGATTTATTAAAGATTTTTCAAAAATTGCAAGACCATTACATCAGATCAGTGGACTTGCAGAGTTCGTGTGGGGGAAGGAACAACAGCAGGCGTTCCAGGTACTGAGGGCTGCTGTCAGCTCTCGCAGTATCTTGGCGCACCCAGATTTTAGCAAACCGTTTCTGGTGTATGCGGATGCTTCTGGCGCAGCGATAGGTGGTGTGGTAGCTCAAGTGGATGAGCGAGGACGGGAGCGTCCCATTGCATTTTGTTCACGAGTACTATGTCCTGCAGAGAGGAACTATTGTACGATTGAGAGGGAAGCGCTAGCGATCACATTCATATTACAACGGAACCGGTACATCTTGCTTGGACATGAAATTTGGCTCAGAAGCGATCACAAACCCCTTAAGTATGTGTTCGAGTCCAAGGAGCCTTGTCAGCGGCTGGCACGGTGGGTTACCTCGCTCTCAGAGTTTAACATTACAAACTTTGAACATGTGCCAGGGAAAAGCAATGTGGTCGCTGACGCGTTGTCAAGGTGTCACAATGTAGCAGTGGTGAGTGAAAGGGGGGAGGAAGATGTGTCGTGGAATGTGAGGGAGTTGATACGGAGTCAGGAAGGTCACCCCCTGTGGGGGGAGGTAAGGAAGTTTTTGAGGGGTCAGCGTGCGGAGTTGAGGAAGTCACTTCCAGCCCCAGTGGATGAGTTTGTGGTTGAAGATGAGGTGTTGTATCATCTTGGTAGGGTTTCGGGTATACGGTCTGAACCAGTATACCAGGCAGTCTTGACACCGGAGTTCCAGAGGACTGCAATGTATCTGTGTCATAACATCCCAGCAGCAGGCCATGGAGGGGAGTCCAAGACGTTGCAGAGAGCACGTCAAAGGTTCTATTGGCCATCCATGGGTAAAGATATCAAGGTCTATGTAGCCTCTTGTGACAGTTGTCTGAGGTACAAGGCACATAGGTTGGGGGCGGAACCTTTGCGTAGGTGGCCGGAGGTGAGTACTCCCTTCGAGAGAGTACACATAGATCTCATTGGGCCGCTACCACAAGCTCATTCAGGGGCGAGGTACATATTTGTAGCAGTGGATGCACTCACACGGTTCACTGTGGTGAGTGCACTCCGTTCTAAGTCGGCAGAGGATGTGACCCAGGCCATGGTGGAAAGTGTGTTAACCAGGTTTGGGGCTCCTCAACAAGTTGTGTCAGACCAAGGGTCAGAGTTTATCAATCAAGTATTTCAAAGCATCGCGAGTGTGTATCAATTCAAACATACTCCAGTGCTGGCATATCGACCATCGGCGAATGGTTTGGTTGAAAGACACAATACTGAAGTAATTAGTATTCTGCGGCATTTGGCTGCAGATGATGTGCTTGCATGGGATCAGAGTTTGTCGATGGTGGAGTCGGCGCTCAACACGGCGTTCAATAGGTCGGTGGGAGAAACCCCGCATTTTTTGTTGCATGGGTTCGATCCCCGACTTCCGTTCACGACGTTCACAAGCAAGCAACCGCCATGCTATGCGTTAGACTTCAAAAGTGTTGTCTGTAGGCGAGCAACCAAGGCATTTGACTTGGTGAAACTACATTTAAGAAAGTCGACAGAGGTAGCAGAGGCATATTATAATGCGCGGAACAAGGTCCAAGCAAAGGTGATCAATGAAGGTGATAGGGTATTCGTGAAGCAGATGCACGCTCAGGCAGAAGGTAAGTTGGCACCCAAGTTTGTGGGGCCATGTCGGGTAATTAGCAAAAAGAATGCAGAAGTGAAGGTTAAGGTGCTAAACACAGGGCATGTGTTCTGTCACCCAGACCGCGTCTATACACTGACCGGTCAGGCAAGTGAGGAGTCATACCCTACGGGGAGTGTGCCAGGGGAGAGCACACCAGCGGCTGAGGACATAGGTAGGGGTACGAGGAGTTGGCAATCAAGGGTAGATAACACAGAGCAGCCTTCGCAGGACCGAGGACAAGGTCCACAGGCGACGGTGACACATCGCTATCCGACCCGCTCTCGTGGGGTCATGAACACAGAAGGAGCATAGTATGTACTGTAGAGTAGTGCATGGCCATGGTAGTTTTTGTAGAGTGTGGGGTAGTGTGTAGAGTGTGGTGTTGAGTGGTGCATGGGCATGGTAGTTTTGTAGAGTGTGGGGTAGTGTGTAGAGTGCGGTGTTGAGTGGTGCATGGGCATGGTAGTTTTGTAGAGTGTGGGGTAGTGTGTAGAGTGTGGTGTTGAGTGGTGCATGGGCATGGTAGTTTTGTAGAGTGTGGGGTAGTGTGTAGAGTGCGGTGTTGAGTGGTGCATGGGCATGGTAGTTTTGTAGAGTGTGGGGTAGTGTGTAGAGTGCGGTGTTGAGTGGTGCATGGGCATGGTAGTTTTGTAGAGTGTGGGGTAGTGGGTAGAGTGTGGTGTTGAGTGGTGCATGGGCATGGTAGTTTTGTAGAGTGTGGGGTAGTGGGTAGAGTGTGGTGTTGAGTGGTGCATGGGCATGGTAGTTTTGTAGAGTGTGGGGTAGTGTGTAGTGTTGTGTAGAGTAGCATGTGTAGTGGGTGGTGAAGTGTTGTGGCGTTTGGACGCCTGGTAGGGAGTGTGGTGTTGTGGAGTGCATAGCGGCACAGGAGGCCAGGTGGTGGTGGGTACGGTGAGTATCGGTGTAATGAGGTCAGGTGCGTCAGGACGCAGAGCCTGGCTGTTGAGAGACGTGGTGTTATAATGAGGTCATCAGTGGTTGGGTTGACCAGAGGTGATGGTGTGTCGGAGTGGTTAAGTGTTATGGATAAGATTATAATGTAGAATTTCAAAATTTCAGGTGTTGGTGGTTGCAGTGGACGAGCGAAGTAGATATACTAATTTCTTATTAAGTTGTTACAGGAATCTCGCTAGAGGCGAGCCAGTGGCAAGATGATGCCAGTATGATGTTTTAGCGATGAATTAATGAATTAACATAATGAATTAATTAATGAATTATATTATGAATTAATAACAATGAACTGAATATTCACAAAAACGTGGAAAAACGACAAAATATTGCCTAATTCGATAATATTTTGTTTATATCACATAAGGGAAAAGGGGGATGATAAACGTTAGAATATTGCTAAATTCGATGATTTTAGTACAAAACAAATTGCAAGAAAACTTGCTAAAAAATGCAATATTATGCGAAATTCTAAGATTTGAAGGCCAAATCACTTATCGTGAGAAAACTTGAAGTAGTATCGAAATATTGGTAAAAACGAATATATTTACGTATAATCACACTACATGAAAAACGTGAAAAAAGTCACTATATTAAAAATTTGAGGATTTTACCTTCAAATCAGAAAGCGAAGTTTCGTATTATTTAGATCCTTGAAAAGACATGAAAATGTTGTTTCCAATACAAATGATAAAAATCAATGTGTTTTCATTAGAATTAACTAAAATGTTCCTGATTTTCCGTTTATATTACCGATGGAAGATTTACACGTAAATCTGCTCCAATCCGGCTGAAACGTCGATATATGCAATAAAAACAGAACTTCTCCCCTTTTCAATATCTTACACAGTATCTTAACGAGAAACAAATAGTTGATTGAAAATGAAGTATTTAAGGTTAATTTCTAAGCAATTATGTGAGCATCAGCTAGTGAGTGTCCAGATAGAAGCATAATGCCATGGCAAACTGCACCTGTCATAAAGAAGAAGCACCACCACTGACCTCCAAGTGCTCACATAAAGTCTAACTCTAAGAAACATCACTCAAGTCTTGCCTAACCGTCAACATTGACGCAGGACCCTGACCATCTCCCGCTATTCCCACTCGTGCAGTTACCCTGAGAAAACCTTAACATAAACTGCACCTATCATAAAGAAGATGAAGACTCACCAGTGTGGGAAGGTATTAACTCTTCTTGGAAATATGAAACGTCACTTGTTAGTGCATTCAGGTGACAAACTTCATGAGTGTCCAGAGTGTGGGAAGAAATTCAAGCATCTTCGAAATATGGATACTCACATGTTAGTGCATTCGGGTAGACAACCTCATGAGTATCCAGAGTGTGGGAAGAGATTCAGTCTTCTTGGAAATATGAAGACTTACATGTTAGTGCATTCAGGTCACAAACTTCACGAGTGTCCAGAGTGTGAAAAAAGATTCCGTCACCTTGAATACATGAAGACTCAATGTTAGTGCATTCAGGTGAATGCACTAACCTCATGGAAATCCAGAGTGTTGCAAGAGATTCAAGCATCTGGGAAGTATGAAGACACACAGGATGGTGCATACGGATGAACGACTTTGAGGATGTGACGAGGATTCGAACCTACTTCCGAGATCATCCCAGATGATGCCTTTATTGACTGAGCTACGACATGGTCAAAAGAGTTTAAACCGAAGTTCTACAGAACTTACTGGATCCTGCAGCCTCTTCGAGACACAAACCAGGGTTTTACACAACTCCCCCCCACCCCCATGCACTCGAGCTATGTCAATAGGCCGTTCTCCCTCTTCGCCCTCACTTTATTGCACACAGAAATCAAAATTGCGTGATGCATCATATGAACAAATCCAATAGGGCCGTGACGATGATTCGAACCTATGTGCGAGATCATCCCAGACGCTACCTTTATCGACTGAGCTACGACATGGACAAAAGAGTTGAAACCGAATTTTTACTGAACTTACTGGATCCTGCAGCCTCTCCGAGACACAAACCAAGGTTTAATACAAATCCCAAAGGATTTGGGATTTGTGTTAAAGTGCCCTCCCTAGGGCCCTCCCTGTGTATTCAGTAGCTACCCAAAATAGATTTGGACATTTGACAGAGGAGGACACTGACTCTAGCCCAGTTGTAGATGTTACGAGGAGAGACTACGGAATTAAACCTCACGTCACTCGGTGACAGAAGAGTTAGAGGGGACATGGTCACCACATGCAAGATTCTCAGAGGAATTAATAGGGTTGATAGAGACAGGCAATTTACCACAAGGGGCACACGCACTAGAGGACACAGTTTGAAATTGAATGCCCAAATGAGCCATAGAGACGTTAGAAAGTATTTTTTTCAGTGTCAGAGTAGTAGACAAATGGAATGCACTAGGAAGTGATATGGTGGAGGCTGACTCCATACACAGTTTCCAGAGTAGATATAACAGAGCCCAGTAGGGTCAGGAACCTGTACATTAGTTGATTGACTGTTGTGAAGGCAGGACCAAAGAGCCAGAGCTCAACTCCCCCAAGAACAGTTAGGTAAGTACACACACACACACACACACACACACACACACACACACACACACACACACACACACACACACACACACACACACACACACACACACACACACACACACACACACACACACACACACACACACACACACACACACACACACACACACACACACACACACACACACACACACACACACACACACACAAACACACATACACACAGGAAACGAGTAGGAAAACAACAACATGGCAGTTAACACTATAATTGAGAGGGCAGCCTCTGCTGCCTGTAGAAATAGATCCCACCTGCTCATCATGGGGGACTTCAAATCACGGAAGGATTGACTGGAAGAACAAGGAACCACATGGAGGCAAGGATACGTGGAGAGCCAAACTACTGGAAGTGGTGACTAGAAACTTTTTAACCCAGCATGTCAGAGAACCCACAAGGATGAGAGGAAATGACGAACCAGCGAGACTCGACCTGGTCTTCACCTTCAACGACTCTGACATAGGAGAAATCGGTTTTGAGGCCCCAGTAGGAATGAGCGACCACATTGTATTGGTGTTTGAGTACCTGATTGAAGAAGGGTTATTGAACTCGAGGAGGG
Source organism: Procambarus clarkii (assembly GCF_040958095.1). Classification (NCBI taxonomy): domain Eukaryota; kingdom Metazoa; phylum Arthropoda; class Malacostraca; order Decapoda; family Cambaridae; genus Procambarus; species Procambarus clarkii. The sequence goes on along the minus strand of NC_091206.1, from coordinate 34,466,806 downwards.
CTACCAAAACCAAAAGGTTAGCATACCGAAAGGGAAACTATGAGGAGATAAGAAAATTCCTAACAGATATAGTATGCGAAACAGAGCTCAGGGAAAAGACGGCCAAAGATATGATGGACTACATCACGCAAACGTGCAAGGACGCAGCAAACAAGTTTGTCCCAGCCCAAAAGGAAAACAGTTAAATGAAGATGAGAAACCCATGGTTCAATCAGAGATGTAGGCTAGCTAAGCAGCAAAGTAAAAGGGCATTGAGAAACTATTGGAATAACAGGACACTGGAGAGCAGAGTAAGATACCAGAATGCCAGGAATGAATATGTCAGGATGAGAAGAGAGGCAGAAAGACAATACGAAAATGACATCGCAAGTAAGTAAGTAATTGTCAAAAGAAGGCACCAAACCGGGAAGGCTATGTAGCACCATCAAATGCGCAAAATAATTAAAGGGCGCTAAATATCACCAAGGATGCCAATACGAGAACAAAAACGCATAAGGCGAACGATATCAAAAGTATCCGAGTCACCAAGAATTCTATTGAAGGACAGGTGACCGCGAGGGGCGGTCGGACTCAGCCTAAATTGCTGCATAGCCACATCAGGAGAAAAACAACAGTAAAGGAACAGGTTATGAAATTAAGGATAGGGGCAGAAGGATTCACTACAAACGACAAGGAAGTGTGTGAGGAACTGAATAAGAAATTCCAAGTCTTCACGTTAGAGCAAGGAGAAATCTCAAAAATAAGAGAGGGAATAGCTAACCAGGAACCACTGGAAGAGATTGAGATTATCAACAGGGAAGTAAGGAAGTGTTTATTAGAGTTGGATGTGATAAAGGCTATAGGCCCGGATGGAATCTCCCCTTGGATACTAAAGGAAGGAGCAGAAGAACTGTCCCTACCACTCTCCATAGTGTATAACAAATCACTGGCAACAGGAGAACTGCCTGAAATTTGGAAAGCAGCTAACGTAGTCCCGATATACAAGAAAGGGGATAGATAGGAGGCACTGAGTTACAGGCCAGTGTCCCTAACCTGCATACCATGCAAGATGAAGGAGAAGATTGTGCAAAGAAAGCTAGTGGAGCACCTAGAGCGAAAGAACTTTGAAACACAGCATCAACATGGGTTCAGGGATGGCAGGTCCTGCCTCACAGGGTTACTTGAATTCTACAACCAGGCAACAAAAATAAGGCAAGAAAGAGAAGGGTGGGTAGATTGCATATTTTTGGATTGTCAGGAAGCCTTTGATACAGTGCCACACAAGTGGCTAATGAAAAAACTGGAGATGCAGGCTGGAGTGAAAGGGAAGGTACTCCATTGGATAAAGGAGTACCTAAGCAACAGGAGACAACGAGTCAGTTTGAGGGGTGAGGTCTCAGATTGGCGAGACGTTACGAGTGGAGTCCCGCAGGGGTCAGTCCTTGGACCTATACTGTTTCTGATATACGAAAATAATCTCCCAGAGGGTATAAAACCGTTTCTCTCAATGTTTGCCGATGATGCAAAAATTATGAGGAGGATTGAAATTGAGGACGATAGTAGGAGGCTACAAGATGACCTAGACAGACTTAGTGAATGGCCCAACAAATGGCTGTTGAAGTTCAACCCGAGAAATGCAAAGTAATGAAACTAGGCACTGGAAACAGGAGGCCAGACACAGGATACAGAATAGGAGATGAAGTACTTAATGAAACGGACAGAGAGAAAGATCTAGGAGTTGATATCACACCAAACCTGTCTCTTGAAGCCCACATAAAAAGAATAACGTCTGCGGCATATGCGAGGCTGGCTAACATCAGAACAGCGTTCAGGAACCTGTGTAAGGAATCATTCAGAATCTTGTGCACCACATATGTTATACCAATCCTGGAGTATGCGGCCCCAACATGGAGCCCGTACCTTGTCCAGCACAAGACGAAGCTGGAAAAAATCCAAAGGTATGTCACTAAACTAGTCCCAGAACTAAGAGGCATGAGTTACGAGAAAAGGCTGCGGGAAATGCACCTTACGACACTGGAAGACAGAAGAGTAGGGGGAGACATGATCACAACCTACACAATCCTCAGAGGAATCGACCGGGTAAACAAGGATAAACTATTCAACACTGGTGGGACGCGAACAAGGGGGACACAGGTGGAAACTGAGTACCCACATGAGCCACAAAGACGTTAGAAAGAACTTTTTCAGTGTCAGAGTAGTTAACGGATGGAATGCATTAGGCAGTGATGTGGTGGAGGCTGACTCCATACACAGTTTCATATGTAGATATGATAGAGCCCAGTAGGCTCAGGAATCTGTACACCAGTTGATTCACAGTTGAGAGGCAGGACCAAAGAGCCAAAGCTCCACCCCCGCAAGCACAAATAGGTGAGTACACACACACACACACAGAATAATATTAGAAAAAAGGATATTTATTTATTTATATATTTAATTATTTATTTGTTATACAAAATTAATTTATTGTAGAGAATTAATGTTCAATGTTTGCAAAGACCTAAGAAATCAGTCGGCGGCTGGTCCGACCAACTTTTTGTAACTTCACACAGTAACGTTTTGAAGTGCCTGTGCGAGGTCATCCATGTTGCTTTGTCCATGGTCCTCTAGTTTTTCGTCCCTCTTTTTGTGAAACAAAATCATTGTTTTGGTGAGCTGGCATTGTTGCTCAAATATTTGTTGTTTCAGCTCCTTTTCTTTTTGTTTATAATATTCCAGTTCCCGACATTTTCGTTCATAATTTATTGCAGCCATTTCACATTGTTTCCATGCAGTTTCCTTTTGTGTGCGGCCGTTTTCTAGCCGTCCCTCGAAAGACTGACCATTTTCTAGCCATCTCATTGTTGGCTTCGTCATAGCTCGGAGGTTGAAGGAATCCTCAGATGCCTTCAAGGGATACATTGTCCTTTATGAAGTATTGTTTGTAAGGCTTTGCCATATGACAGAGGAATAATAAATATCTAAGATAGAGAAAAATTAGTGAGGGTTGTAGAAAATTTTACAGTAAGGAATATGTCGTGGTGACGATGATGAGCGAAGGCGTAGTCATGGTGATGATGATGGGAGTGTAGTTATAAGGCGATGATGATGGGAGTGTAGTAATATGGTGATAATGATGTGAGTGTAGTAATGTAGTGATGATGGGAGTGTAATAATGTGATGATGATGATGGGAGTGTAGTAATGTGGTACTGATGATGGAAGTGTAGTAACGTGGTAATGATGATAATGTAGTGACAATGATGGCAGTGGAGTAATAAAGTGATGATGATGAGTGGAGTAATTTAGTTATGATGATAATAGTGGAGTAATTTGGTGAAGATTGTGGGAGTTGCGTAATGTGGTGAAGGAGTTAATAGGACTGGAGTAATGTGTTGATAATGGTGGAATTGAAGTAATGTGATGATGATGATGGGATTGGAGTAATGGGGTGATATTGATGAGAGTGTAGCAATGTGGTGATGACGATGGGGGTAGAGTAATGTGGTAATTATGACGGGAGTGGAGTAATGTAGTGATGATGATGCGAGTGGAGTAATGGGGTGATGTTCTTTGAAGTAGAGTAATGTAGTGATGATAATGAGAGTGTAGGAATGTAGTGATGATGGGAGTGGGGTAATGTGGTGATGGTGATGGGGGTGTAGTAATGTGGTGATAATGATGGGAGTGAAGTAAAGCGGTGATGATGATGGGAGTGTAGTAATGTGGTGATGATGATGGGAGCGTAGTAATGTGGTGATGATGATGGGAGTGAAGTAATGTGATGATGTTGATGGGAGTGTAGTAATGTGGTGATGATGATAATAATGGTGATGATGTTGGGAGTGTAGTAATGTTGTGATGATGATCGAAGTGGAGTAATGCGGTGATGATGATGATGGAAGTGGAGTAATATAGTGATATTGATAAGTGGAGTTATGTGGTGATGATGATGGAATCGGAGTAATGCGGGGATGAAGGTGGGAGTGGTGTAATGTGATGATGATGATGGGTGGGAAGTAGTGTGGTAATGATGATGGGAGTGTAGTAATAAGGATGATGATTGGAGTGAAGTAATGTGGTGATGATGATGGAGTGAAGTAATGTGGAGATGATGATAGGGGTGTAGTAATGTGGTTATGATGTTGGAAATTGAGTAATTTGGTGGTGATGATGGGAGTGTAGTAATGTTGTGATGATGATGGGAGTGAAGTAATGTGGTGATGATGATTGGAGTGTAGTAATGTGGTAATTATTGTGGGAGTGTAGTAGCCGTGGTGATGAAGTTGGGAGTGCATTAGTCATGAGGATGTTTCAGGGAGTGTAGTAATGTGGAGATGATTTCGGAATTTTAGAAATGTGGTGATGATGTTAGGCGTGTAGTAATGTGGTGATGATATTTGAATTGTAGTATTCATTGTGATGGTGATAGGTGTGTAGTAATGTGGTGATGATGATGGGAGTGTAATACTGTGATGATAATGCTGAAGTGGAGTAATGTGGTGATGATGATGATGGGAGTGTAGTCTTATGGTGATTATTTTATTTATAATGGTAATGATCTTGGGAGTGTATTAATATGGTGATATTATGAGTGAAGTAATGGTGATGATGATGGGAGTATAGTAATGTGGTGATGATGATGATGGGAGTGTAGTAATATGATGATGATGAGAGAGGAGTAATGTTGTTAAGATAATGGAAGTGGAGTAATGTCGTGATGATGATGATGGGAATGTAGTAATTTGGTGAGGATGTTGGGAGTGCATTGGTCGTGATGATGTTGGGAGTGAAGAAATGTGGAAATGATTTTGGGAGTGGAATACTGTGGTGATGATGTTGGGAGTGTGGAAAAGAGGTGATGATAGTGACAGTGAAGTAATGTGGTGATGATGCTGGGAGTGTAATAATGTGATAATAATGATGGAATTGGAGTAATGTGGCGATGATGATGATGGGAGTTGAGTAATGTGGCGATGATGATGGGAGTGGAGAATTGTTGTGTTGATGATAGGAGTAGAGTAATGTGGGTATAACGGTGGAAGTGGAGTAATGTAGTGATGATGATGGAAGTGTAGTAATGATGTGATGATGATGGGAGTGAAGTAATGTTGTGATGTGGATGGGAGTGCTGTAATGTGGTGATGATGATCGAAGAGAAGTATTGTGGTGTGGATGATGTTAGGAGTGTAGTAATGTGGTGATGATGTTGGGAGTGTAGTAGTAATAGTGATGATGATGTTGTAAAGGTGTGATGATGCTGGGAGTGGAGCAATGTAGTGATGATGATGGGAATGTAATAATGTTGTGATAATGATGAGAGTGAAGTAATGCGGCGATGATGATGAGACTGGAGTATTGTTAAAATGATGATGGGAGTAATGTTGTGATGATGATGGATTTGTAGTAATGTGGTGATGAAAATGGAGGTTGAGTAATGTTATGATGATGATGATGATGAGAGTGTAGTAATATGACGATTATGATGGTGATGATGTTGGGAGTGTAGTAATGTGGTGATGATGTAATGAGTGAAGAAATGTTGTGATGATAACTTGAGTGAGTTAGCCATGGTGATGATGTTCATAGTCGTGATGATGTTGTTGGGAGTGTAGTAATGTGGTGATGACGTTAGGAGTGAAGTAAGGTCGTGATGATGATGATGATGATAGGAGTGTTGTAATGTGGTGATGATGATGATGATGAGAGTGATGTAATGTTGTGATGATAATGGGAGTGAAGTTACGTGGTGATGATGATGATGTGAGTGTAGTAATGTGGTGGTGATGGTGATAATGATGGTGACGATATTGGGATACTGGGAGTGAGGTAATGTGGTGATTTTTTTTTTTTTTTTTGCAGGGATATTCCTGCACGGGCCCAAAGCCTCAGGCTGGCCCACTAAGTGTTGCTTGTTTCTGTTTAACTTGGGCGGAGTATGAGTATTTATTACTCGTAAGGTCGGTTCAGTAAGATTTTGCCATATGTGTTTTAAAAACTTCTTCTGCTCTGTTGAATCAAAGTTGAAATCTTAATGGGTTCGTATCTGTGCAAATGTGGTGATGATGTTAGGAGTGAAGTAATGTTGTGATGATGATAGGAGTGTAGTAGTCGTGGTGGTGATGTTTATAGTGCATTATTCGTGATGATATTGTTGGGAATGTTGTAATGTGGTGATGATGTTAGGAGTGAAGTAATGTTGTGATGATGTTCGAATTGTTTCTCTTGAAGTTATCGTCTGATAACTTCATATAACATATGTTTGTTAAAACCCTCCCCCTCCCCCAGGAAGCAGCCCGTTGCAGCCTGATGTTGGTGGGAGTGTAGTAATGTGGTGATGTAGATGGGAATATAATAATGTGATGATAAAATGGGAGTGGAGTAATGAGGTGATGATGTAGGGAATGAAGTATTGTGGTGTTGATGATAGGAGTGATGTATTGTAGTGATGATGATGGGAGTGTATTAAAGTCGTGGTGATTGTGGGAGTGGAGGAATGTGGTGATGATGGGAGTGGAATAATGTGATGAGGATCTTGAGAGTGGAGTAATGTAGTGGTGATGATGCGAGTGTAGTAATGTAGTGATGATAATGATGATAGTGGAGTAATGGGCCGATGTTTGTGGAAGAGGAGAAATTTTTTAATAGTGATGGGAGTTGAGTAAAGTGGTGATGATGCTGGGAGTGTATTAATGTGGTGATGATGAAGATGGGAGTGCAGTTATGTTGAGATGATAATTGGAGTGAAGTAATATGGTGATGATGATGATGATAGGAGTGTAGTAATGTGGTGATGATGGTGATATGATGGAGATTATGTTTGGTGTACAGTAATGTGGTGAAGATGATGGGGTGTAGTAATGATGTGATGATGATATGAGTGAAGTAATGTGGTGGTGATGATGGGGGTGTAATTATGTGGTGATAATGATTGGAGTGAAGTAACGTGATGATGATGATTCTGAGGGTGATAATGTTGGGAGTGTAGTAATGTGGTGGTGATGATACTCGAAGTGGAGTAATGTGGTGAGGATGATGATAGGAGTGTAATAATATTGTGATGACGATGGGAGTGGAGTAATGTGGTGATGATGATGGAAGTGTATTAAAATGATGATGATAGTGGGAGTGAAGTAATGTGGTGATGATGATGAGAGTTGAGTAATGAAGTGATGATGATAGGAGTGTAGTGATGTGGTTATGATGTTGGGAGTTCAGTAATTTGGTGATGATGATGGGAGAGTAGTAATATCATGAATATGATGGAAGTGATGTAATGTTGTGATGATAATTTGAGTGGAGCAACGTGGTGATGATGATGATGATGATGATGATGATGATGATGATGATGATGATGATGATGATGATGATGATGATGATGATGATGATGATGATGGGAGTGTAGTAATGTGGTGATGATGGTGATGATATTTGGAGTGTAGTAACATGGTGATGATGTTGGAAGTGCATTAGTTGTGAGGATGTTGTAGGGAGTGTACTAAAGTGGTGATGATGTTGGGAGTGTAAAAATGTGGTGATGATGATGGGAGTCGAGCAATGTGGTGATGATGATGGGACTTGAGTATTGTTGGAATGATCAGGATATTGGAGTAGTGTGGTGGTGATAGTGGATGTGTATCAATATTGTGATGATGATAGGAGAGTAGTAATGTGGTGATGATGATGGGTGTGCAGTAATATTATTATGATGATGGAATGGTAGTAGTGATGTGATAAAGAGGGGAGTGGCAGTAATGATGTGATGATGTTGGGATTGGTAGTAATGATGTGAAGATGATGGTGGTAAAATAATGTTGAGATAATGATGGGAGTGTATTAATGAGATGATGATGATGATAATCATAATGATGATGTTTTGAGTGTAGTAATGTTGATGATGATCTAAGTGGAGTAATGTAATGAGGATGATGATGGGAGTGTATTAAATTTGTGATGATAGTGGGAGTAAAGTAATGTTTTGTGAAGCGAGTAGAGTAATGTAGTGATGATGATGGGAGTGGAGTAATAGGGTTAGGATCTTGGAGAGGAGTAATGTGGTGATGATGATAAGAGTGTAGTAATGTAGTGAAGATGATGGAAGTGTAGTTATGTGGTTATGATGTTTTGAGTAGAGTAATGTGGTAATGGTGATGAGAGTGTAATAATGAGGTGATGATGAAGATGGAAGTGTGGTAATGTGGTGATGATGATGGGAATGTAATAATGTGGTAACGATTATGGGAGTGTTGTAATGTGGGGATGATGTTAGGAGTGTAGTAACGTGGTGATGATGCTCGGAGTATAGTAGTCATAGAGATGATGTTGGGTGTGTAGTAATTTTGTGATTAAGTTGGGAGTGGAGTAATGTAGTGATGATGTTGATGAGAGTATAATAATGTGATGATTATGGTGATAATGATGGTGATGATGTTGAGAGTGTAATAATGTGGTGATGATGTTGGGAGTGTTGTAATGTGGTGATGATTCTTTGAGTGTAGTCACTGTAGTGATGAGGTTGAGAGTGCATTTGTCGTGATGTTGGGAGTGTAGAAATATGGGAATGATTTTTGGAGTGCAATAATAAGGTGATGATGATGGGTGTAATAATGTGGTGATGATGATGGGTGTAATATTGTGGTGATGATGATGATGGAAGTTCAGTAATTTTGTGATTATGAAATGAGTAAAGTAATAAGGTGATTTTGATGGGAGTGTAATAATGTGTTGTTGATGATGGGGTGTAATAATGTGGTGATGATGATGGGAGGGAAGTAATATTATGATGATGATAATGATGGTGATGATGTTGGAAGTGTAGTAATGTGATGGTGAGCATCGAGGTGGAGTAATGTGGTGAGGATGATGATGGTGAGTGTAAAAATATGGTGATGACGATGAGAGTGGAGTAATGTAGTGATGATGATGGCAGAGTAGTAATGTTGCGATGGTGGAGGGAATGGACTTATGTAGTGATGATGATGGGAGTGACGTAATGAGGTGATGGTGATGATGATGATGATTATGATGAGAGTGAAGTAATGTTAACATGATGATGGAAGTGAAGTAATGTTATTATGATGTTGGGAGCTGAGTAATGTGGTGATGATGATGGGAGTTAAGTAATGAGGTGAAGATGATGGGAGTATAGTAAGGTGGAGATGATGGGAGTATAGTAAGGTGGAGATGATGATGATGATAGGATTGGATATGTTGTGATGATAATGGGAGTTGAGTAATGTTATGATGATGATGGGAGTGTAGTAAAGTGGTGATGATGATGATGAGAGTGGAGTAATGTTGTTATGGTAATGGAAGTGGAGTACTGTTGTGATGATGATGATGATGATGATGATTATGAGGGGAGTGTAATAATATGGTGATGATGGTGATAATGATGATGATGTTAGTAGTGTACTAATGTGGAGATAATGTTGGGAGTGTAGTAATGTTGTAATGATAATCGAAGTGGAGTAATGTGGTGAGTATGATAATGTGAGTGAAATAATGTGGCGATGACGATGGGTGAGAAGTAATGTGATGATGATGATAGGAGTGTATTAAAGTGGTGATGATAGTGGACGTGAAATAATGTTGTGATGATGAGGATCTTAGGAGTGGAGTAATGTGGCGATGAGGATGAGAGTGTAGTAATGTAGAAATGATGATGGAAGTGGAGTAATGTTGCGATGATGGAGGGAATGGAGTTATGCGGTGATGGTAATGATGGTTGTGAAGTAATGTGGGTATGATGATGGGAGTGTAGTAATGTGGTCATGATGGTGGGAGTGTGGTAATGTGGTGATGATGATGATAGTGGAATAATGTTGTGATGATAATAGGAGTGAAGTTATGTGGTGATGATGATAATGGGAGTGTAGTAATGTGGTGATGATGGCGATAATGATGGTGATGATGTTGGGAGTGTAGTAATGTGGTGATGACGGCGATAGTGATGGTGATGATGTTGGGAGTGTAGTAATGTGGTGATGATGTTAGTAGTGAAGTAATGTTGTGATGATGAGGATGTGAGTGTAGAAGTCGTAGTAATGATGTTCGAAGTGCATGGTGATGATTTTAGGTGTGTAGTAATTTGGTGATGATGTTTGAAGTAGCGCAATGTGGTGATGAGGATGGGAGTGAAATAATGTGATGACGATGGGAGTGGAGTAGTGTTGTGATGATGTTGGGAGTTTAGTAAACAGGAGATGTTGGTGGGAGTGTAGTGATGACGATGGGAGTGTAGTAATGTAGTGACGAAGATGGGAGTGTAATAATGTGATGATAAAGATCGGAGTAGAGTATTGTGGTTTTTATCTAAGGGGTGGTGATTGTGGGGGGGGGCGGAATGGGGTGATGATGATGGGAATGAAGTAATGTAGTGATGATGATGAGAGTGTAGTAACGTGGTGATGATGGCAATTTTGTAATGTGGTGATGAGTAATGTGGTGAGTAGAGTAATGTGGCAATGATGATGGTATTCGTTGCCTTCTTGGATGTATGTTGGTTGTAGTTATACACAGCAGACACTTCAGTAGTTTTATTGAGTGAGGCAACAAGGTGTATAACTGGCCAGCCGAGGTCCAACCTGCTCTGGGTCTGTGAGAATACTGAGGCCTGCTGGGAGCACGGCTGGTGCCGCTCTGTCTGGCATGACGTCAGAGGCCTACTCGCCTGTGATTGGTTATGTTTCAACCGTCATACAATTTGAGTATTAACACCGCTCGGACATGCTACCAAGTCGACGTCCCTTGTCGACAAGCTCTGGCTAGCTATATAGTTAGTTACAATGATACTGAAAGGACCTCGGTGACATTCAATAATGGCTTACATATGAAATTTGCATAATAAACATTTAAAGGTAAACTTTACAAGTTTATGACGGCGCACAACACTTTAAAATACATGCAGAATCTACCAAATATTGTGAAAACATAATTTAACCCCACACAGAGGATTGAGGGGGAAGACACCCACGGAGGTGCACGCTCTATCCTCGCCCAGCGAACACGCCAAACAATTTGATTTAATGTATAAAAGTCCGAGCAAATCAAAGAGAACTATCATTCCTCGATTGAGTGTTGGCGATACAGTACGCATCACTCTATCTGATCGCATTTCCAAGTTTAAGAAAGGGTTTAAGCAGCAGAACACCCGAGAGATATTTACAGTTACACGTATTGATCGAAGACAACACATCCCTTTATACTTTCTAAAAGATCTGAATGGGGAAGAAATTGATGGTGGCTTCTATAAACAAGAATTAACACCAACACATTTGCCTCAAACCTTTAATATTGAAAAGGTATTGGGGCAACGTAGAGTCTCTGGCAAGCTTCAGTATAAAGTTAGGTACGCAGGTTATGATCGATCATTCGATCAATGGATTGATGCTGCTGAGATATTACATTTATAATGAAGAAGCCCTTAGTTTATAAATACAAGGAATTGATCCAACTATTATCAAAACTTCAGTATTCCTCGAGAAAACAGTTGATCGAAAAATTGAAGAAACCACATATAAATTGTTTATCATAAATTTTTAATAACTTTAAAAAAAAAATTGCCTGTGCCCAACAAGGACATTAAAAAGTTGAAAAAATATAAATTGCTTATTCGGTCACTAGCCTGTAAGAAACCTTCTGTCAACTAAGAAACAGATATTAACCAGCAAACGAGGAGGCAGTATTTTATCCATTATTTAGCCTATTGCAGCTAGTTTAATTACACGGTTGGTCAGTAAGTAAGTAAAATGAAAGCCTTTTATCTCGTACCGCGTAAAATAGTAGACAACCGGAAAGCTGCACACAGCCCTGCATACCCCACTGTGAAAGCTGATGCTCGTCATCTTACTGTCAAACCACCACCTCCTCCTCAGTTGCATACCAACCCTTCCATAAAACATTTAATAGATTTGAAGTTGAAAGTGCAAGATCATGAATATGCAAGATCCTTCCTAAACCATTATGATGCTAGTGAAATCGTTCGATCGGATCTGAATAGAAATGTATTGGCTCCAGTATCTGGCATACATATAATTAACGACATTATACATAAAATGACTGTGCTTAAATCTGTTTTTTTACCGGATAAACTACCCATTGCTCAACTGTTTTTCACACTAACTTCTACACCACGAGATTTATTCCGTAATACTACGGCAAGCAGTCAAGTGTATGAGGCTCCATCTGTTAAGAGGAAGGCAACTGCGAAGATTGATCCTCACAGTAAAAGGAATGCTTCCTGGATCGTATATTAACAGGCGAGTCTTTTACCTCTATTTTTATTTGTACTCAACGCATTTTTTTCTTTTTACCCATTAGTTTTAAGCTTTAGTCAGTAGTGTTTTTTCCTGCCCGAAACGCTTTGCGTAATAGTGGCTTTAGGCACTGTATGTACTAGCTCCTATCTATAAAGCCAACAAACTTTGTAAAATCTCTTTATGTATGTACCTTTGCCTAAATAAAAATTATTATTATTATTATTATTAGTGTATATAAATGTGTATGTAACGTGTAACTAGCTTTACTTGGCAAAAAGCAGTCTAAGGAGACAGAGCGATGGACACTCACGTGATATACGCCACCAGTGTATCAGATACGCATTTATTCCCAAATAACATCCCCGCATCGTTCCAAAATCGATTGTTTAACCAGCTAGAATTAGATCCCAGGAGGAGTTATGAAATGTGTCTACAAAAATTACTCCTCCCAACTTCCCATTACGTTATTAAGCGTGATAATCCTGAGGCATATATACGTGTAGGCGTTACATATGAGAAAGTGGGCGAGGGGAGATATCTGCATTCAAAGCATTTATTATCATTTGATGTTTTAGCCGGAACTATAAAAGAAATTAATACCACAATTAATACAGAAATAGAGGCCATATTTTCAAGTAATGCTAAACTGAGTTTTTTAGGAAAGTCATTAAAACAATTTTCAGCTAAATACGGAACACATTTTATTAAATATGATTCTTCCTCCAATCGAAACAAGTTCACTACTGTGATTAGTGAGGAGAATACTAGCTCTGCAACGGGACATAAAAACATCAGTAGAGTCACATTGTCATTTGGGACAGCTTTTGGGAAAGTGGTGGGCTTAGTTCCAGAAACTGAATATGACATATTCGCAAAACGTCAGTATGCCTCGAGTGTAGTTAACACATGTCTATTCCCGCCAATGCCTAGAGGAGGAGTTGATATTCTGTGTGTTTATTGCGATAAAATCTCTTCTACTAGATATGGAAACCAGTCTGTAAATATTTTGGATGTAATCTCCCTAAATGGAAGTGATAACAGCAACAATAAAAAACTATATGTGCGTCTTAACACCAACATCATAGACAGCGTCAGCATCACTATTAGGGATCAAGATGGTAACCCAATACATTTTGATGAACGTGGGTGCACCATAGCAGTCTTGCATATACGTCCCGTTGCAAGAGGGATATAACACCAACGCTTTCCCCCTACTCCTCATTCGTCTGAAACAAGCGGAGAAATGCGTGTCCACTTTATTCTTCCCTCTGTTGAGGAATTATACATTCTGTTAACCCCTCCTAGAGGTGGGGGGACTGATGATATACGGATTTTCAACAGCAGTAGACGTTATACGCGTGGAGGAGGAATATTTTCCTCTTTTAAGCGGGATAGCGCGTCGAGCAGCGCCCTTTATCATGAGGATTCTGGCTCCGGCTGCGCTTAGCTTGGGGCAGAACGTACTAGACGACATTAATAATGACAAACAAACTTTCAAACAATCTCTTAAGAAACGCGGAATTGAAACATTGAAAGGAGTGGGGAAGCAAATGATAGGCGGAAGAGTGCAGAAAAAGAATAAACAAACAAAAAAATTAGCAAACATCAAACGTTTTACTAAAGCAAAATATAATGATGTGTTGTCATAACTTCTTCTCACTCGGTTGGTGTTGTCTAAAGCGCGAACATGGCCGGATATAACGCTCTTGGCCTCCAGGTGCCATTAGAACACAATACACCTGCTGTTAGTGAAGCCTTTCCTAAAGTATTTTCCCCTCGATTGATAGAATCAACAATTGCAAGCAGACAAACGGTGGATGTATTACCTGTGAATTCTGGGGTCAATAATAAGTTTACAGACACCTATCTGGAATTCATCATCAAGGGAGTGAATGGTCAACTGGTGGATTTATCATCTATAGCTTTGGAGTTGTCTATTCATCTAACCGAAGAAGATGGAATAACGCCTTTAGGAGACGCTAAAAACGTTTCGTTGGTGAATGGATTATCGCAAACTCTATTCAAATCCGCTATTGTGTATTTAAACGAAACAGTAGTTGAAACCAGCTCATTATTCTCATTCTGGTCATACATAAAGTTATTATCTACGATTTCTGGGTGTAAGGCTAACCACTATGATAAACTGTCACAGTTTTTTAACCGCGTCGATCCTGGTAAAATTGAAGCTGGTTATTTCACTAACGCCTCGGCTGGTGAGAAGCAACGGATGACTGATATGAAAACGAGTGGCGTGAATACTTGTTTTAAACTAATGCTGGATGCCACATTAGTTAGTGAATACGTTTTGGATAATGTGGACATCAGGGTGCGGCTCGAACTTCAACCTGATAAGTGGCTTATACTCAGCGATAATGAACACGCTAATTTTAAATACAATATCAAGTCTACACGACTATGGGTGGATCGGGTATTGCCATACCCTGAATGATTAGTAGCTGTTAATAAAGCCATGGTGCAGAACAACTCTCCTATTACGTATACTTTTAATAAAACTTTATACAAAACGTATATATTGGGCACAGGTCAGCGCTCGATAACAATGGACCAACCGTGGGGGACTGTTATACCAGAACATTTATATATGATCATCCTTGATATGGAGGCAGTGTCTGGTGCATATAATCGCAACCCGCTTTATTTGGAAAACTGCGAGCTTAGTAAAGTATTAATATCGCAGAATAGCACTAATATTGTCAATATTGGGTGCGACTTCCCTCATAACTGCGCCAAGTTGTATTACACTGCATTACAAGCCTTAGGCTTCGATAAAGACAATATATTATCTTATGACATATGTGAATGGTGGAACCATACTGGCCTTTAATTTACAACCTGAGGATATAGATGACACCATCCCGATTGAAAAAAGTGGTAATCTGCGGATCGCTTTGGAATTTAAACGCGGTGTGGCTAGAAATAAAGTCATTCTAGTTTACGGGTCTACAACAGGTGTGATCAGCATTAACGCGGATCGTCGCGTTATTTGCGATACGCGAGGATAAAATACTAATATGAATTGTTTGGAAATAAATGAGGCTATCAGAAGTAATTTAGGTGATAAGGTAGACTATCTAGGATGTTTCCTAGCTGATGACGTACGGAAAATACTGACAAAAATACATAAAAAAAGACCTGTGGTGTTCATAATGAACACTCTGGACTCGGGTTCTCGTAATAAAATGGGCAATTGGATAACATTCTATGTAAATAAGGATGAAGGTAGAAGCGAGATAGTTATACTAGACAGCTATGCCAATCCTGCAATAGGATCTTATTCAAGATATTTCGAAGAGTTTATGTTTTACTTCCAAGACTTTACCCTATATATTATGAAGAAAAGGATTCAATCCTTGAATAGTTACTTCTGTGGGAATTACGCCGTTTATTTTGCATATCATTTTTGCAGACTAGGCTTAGAGGCCGCCCTGCTTCACTTTGATGAAGCGTTTAAATATGGTCATTTTCGCAAGAATGATGAAAAAGTGTTGAAATTCAATTACGCTCAGATGAAAATGCCTGTGTGTAAGCAAACATTCTGCTTAAACGGTAGTGATGCTGAGTGTGAAACGCTATGTGACGAAATTGGCTATGATGATAGTGCGGTGAGTAATACTTTATGTTAGGATTGAATGATGAACATAATAATGTCTGTATTTATGTTTACAACATTGACAACAACAAAACTTATAACCTTTTCCCCTTTCTACAGATTGACTGATTGACTAGCGTGTCGGGAAGGATCGATGGACTGAATGAAAGCCTTTCTACATCTGTCTGCTAGCTAAACCACCAAGAAGAAGTATTATTATTATTATTATTATTATTATTATTATTATTATTATTATCGTTGTAAATCGCTTAAGTGTTTAATAAAGAAATAAATTTATATAATGTGTTTACTTTTCCCTCGTTATTGCTCTCACCATGTTGATCACGTTGGGATATAGCTTACACATACTAAAAGGTTTTGCACGGAACAATGGTTGATGGTATGGGAGCGGGTGGAGATGAGGGGTGGGAGTGATTGATGGTTGGCTGGTGCTGGTCTGTCGTATGTACCTCGCCCCTCCTTAACGGATCCACAGTGTATGAGGACCCGTCGTGGGACGAACATTGAAAACCCTTTAAGACGAAATGGGTCACTTCCGCAGGAGGGTGCTCTCTCATACCCTCCTCTCGCACTTACGACATCCTGTAGGAGGAAGCTAATGGATGTCCAGGCCTTCCTCTCAGGTATGGGGGTTCTCCTCTCCCTCCCCCCCTCACCCCTCCCCAAACAACATATCCACTATGCTGGTTCCCCTCTCATCCTCTACTCACGATCGTCAAACTATTATCATTAAGTCTATGACAATCTCCTTCCTCATATTACACTCTTATCCTTGTATTTTCATACGTCTTCCCAGAAATTCCCTTTGTGTCTAGAGCGAGGGGCTGCACCTGCTCACCCGCCACTCAAGACCGACACGCGCCAAACTTCCGGGAAATTCCCAAACCCCCTCTGACTAGACACCCGCGCTGCGACGACGACCGCGCGCGCACCACCTGGCACTCATCAACATGACTTACTCTCTTTCCCGACCACATACCCAAACACAGGACGCTCACACGCGTCCGAAACGCGCCAAACTTCCGGGAAAATCCCCCAAAACCCGTGAGGACTGCACCCCTGCGCAACACCTGCCAGGTGGCACTCACCAGAGTGCCACCTGGCAGCTGGTGCGCGCGGTCGTAGTCCTCAACCACACTACTGGCAGCACCACACCTGAAGGCAGCACCACACCAGAAGGCAGCACCACACCTGAAGGCAGCACCACACCTGAAGGCAGCACCACACCTGAAGGCAGCACCAGTACACCAAAAGGCAGCACCAGTACACCTGAAGGCAGCACCACACCTGAAGGCAGCACCACACCTGAAGGCAGTACCACACCTGAAGGCAGCACCACACCTGAAGGCAGCACCACACCTGAAGGCAGCACCACACCTGAAGGCAGCACCACACCTGAAGGCAGCACCACACCTGAAGGCAGCACCACACCAGAAGGCAGCACCACACCTGAAGGCAGCACCACACCCTCCACTTTTGCAGTTTTGCCCCATTTGCCAGCAACATTTGGCTGCTTTAATTAATAATTAATTAATTCTCTCCACAAACAGGACCAAAACTTGCTCCAAGCGGAATCACAGTTTCGGGCGATCGAGCGGCAACACGGAAAAGTGTATACTCTTTTCACTGTGCTGACCTTAATTTTCGATGTACACATTTCACTTTTGTACCAATGTGTTCGCAATAGAATGTTCTTGAAGAACATATGTATAAAATGTCACCAAACTGTGATTTAAACCACTACCAATAAATAAACTAAGTGGATCACTAGCCGTGAGCTCCGAACAGCGACGAGATGTTTCCATTCTTTTCAGGGTTGTCAACTCCACATTTGTCCTACAGCGTTAAATTTGGTATCTTTGAGATCGCAATAAAATTTCCTACACGGACATATGCATATAAATGTAGAGTCATAATCGCGGCCTACCCGCAAGAGTGTCGGAAGTGGGCGAAGTGTTACCTATTACCGTACCTCGGCGATCTACAATACTTTCTCCACGAAGATATAAGCCAATGCCGGTCTCCCAAATAGACTATGTGGCTATTATAGAAAATGTAAATTTTATGGTAAACATGTTCATACTATCCCCAAGTCGATCGGATAAGAATTGAATTTTATAGAAATATTTGTTCCTCGGGCATAAAAATATGTCTACTCGGGCAGTTTCAAGTGACCCCCGGCGGACACAATCTTATGTCCGCGGGGGAGTAAAGTGTTTATTAATAAAAACAAAATCGCCCTTCATTGCTTCACTCATCCTGACCAAAAAAAAGACATTTTAACAATTTATTTATTTATTTATTTAAGTAAAATGCTTTTCTATGTTTAGTGTGAGTTTGTTGGTTGACATCCACAAGTGGATTTTTTTTAAGCTTGTTTAAGACATTAGGCAGATCATTTATTTTTATTTATTTATTTATTTATTTATTTATATACAAGAAGGTACATTGGGTTCGTGAGAATACATAGCATAGTACAGTAATTACACTCACGTAAAGCCACTAGTACGCGCAGCGTTTCGGGCAGGTCCTTAATCTAACAGATAATTTTAAGTAGGTAAATTCTAGAAGAATTAATAAAATGATAACAAATACATTGCAAGAAAAAAATGAGATGAGAGAGATTAGTAAGTATATTAAAGCACATTGGTATATTAAAGCTCTGATTGATTACATTGACAGCTTGATTGGTAATTTAATCAAGATTAATAGACACCATACAGCAGATTGGCAGCACATATAAGAAGACAGCAATGATCACAATGATAAAGATGTTCAGATTGGGTACATAAAGATTGGGAGATTGGGTAGCAATAGATACAGTGCAATTTTAAAGCAAAATGTAAAAAACTATGAAGATGAAATTAGGTACTTTTTAGTATTGTTTTTGAATGACGCAAAAGTTGGACAGCTTTTCAATTCAATAGGGAGTGAATTCCATAGACTGGGTCCCTTTATTTGCATAGAGTGTTTACACAGATTAAGTTTGACTCTGGGGATATCAAAGAGATATTTTTTCTGGTGTGGTGATTATGGATCCTATTACATCTGTCCAAAGAGAGTTTCAGAACAGGGTTTGCATTTAAGAACAGGATTTTGTTTATGCAACTGACACCAGAGAATGTGTGGAGTGAGTTTATGTTTAGCATGTTTAGGGATTTAAACACGGGGGCTGAGTGTTGTCTGAAAGCAGAGTTTGTTATTGCTCTTATAGCAGAATTTTGCTGGGTGATGATGGGCTTGAAGTAGTTTGCAGTGGTTGAACCCCATGCACAGATACCATAATTAAGATAGGGATAGATTAGTGCATAAAACAGTGAGAGGAGAGCAGAGTTAGGTATATAATATCTGATTTTCGAGAGTATACCAACTGTTTTAGAGATGTTCTTAGTTAGCTATTGTATGTGGGGGCTGAAGTTAAATCTCTTGTCTGGGTATAGGCCAAGAAACTTTCCATCATTGTTATTACTGATGTTAACATTGTCTATCTGAAGCTGAATTGCATTTGTTGATTTGCTTCCAAATAAGATGTAGTAGTCCTTTTCTATATTTAGTGTGAGTTTGTTGGTTGACATCCATAGGTGTACTTTTTAAATTAATTAAAAGGGTTATAGAGGCACATAATGGGCTCAGGGACTGAACCCCACAATTCATTTAGCTAAGCAAGTTACAATCTTGATGAACTAGTTACAAAATTCAATATAAGTCGTCACATCAACAATGGGTTCTCGATCTACCTCAAGTACAGGTTCTAAATTAAGCAACTGACATATGTGGAGAGCTAGTGTCAAAATTTATGTTTGTCCTGCACACCGCCCCCCATCCAGTGGGCAGCGGTGGATAGATTACAATCACTTAGTTACTACCTACAGTTAGCAAACTGGGGATATTTGGCTAAAATTTCTGGTAGCAGATCATTTTGAATGAAATATTGACACATCGCTGGAACATTGGTTATAGAATTGTCTCTAAATTCACGTACCTTTTCGCACTCCATCACATAGTGACGGAGGGTGTGCGAATAATTTTGTTGACACAGTTTACATTTGGTCAGGTCTACATCAGCAGATAATGAGAATTCCCAGAGATACTTGTAACCGAGTCTAAGCCGAGCAGTAGTAACATCTAGAAGTCTGCTGATTTTATTGGATGATCCATAGATGTGTGGCTCCTCTTACATGGTTTTGTACCAAGAGAAACAACAACGACACTTTCCTGCACCGTGGGAGATTAACTTTCCAATTTTAATCCCTCCCTTTCCACCCAAGAAACAAATTAGAGGGCAGCCCAAGCTTCGTCTTGAGGCAAAGATCAATGCCTTAAGCCATATTGATGCTCTGTCCACAGAGCATTCTCTCTCTCAAATCATATACACTGATGGTTCCCTACACCGCACCACGGGTGCAGTTGTTCTGACAATGGGCGATGGCTTGTACTTTGAGTACGGAGTCCGTATAAACAACTGGGCCTCTACCCTTCAGACCGAACTATTTGCCTTGCTTCTTGCACTGAAATGTGTACAAGTCTCCAAACTTGACACATTAATTGTAAGTGACTCCTTATCATCCTTAATTGCTCTCAACTCTTTAATACATAACTGTAACATGCTCGTGTCCGAAGCTAGACAAAATTATTAAGGATTGTAACAGGGTCCATTTCATGTGGTCTCCATCTCATGTTGGCCTCCGAATGCATGATAGAGCTGATAAGTTAGCCAAAGAATCTGCCTTTAAAGGAGATGTTGAGTGTAACCTTGGATTGTCAATGAGCAATTTGAGAGCAGCAGTACACCAAGAACTTCAACAAGATCTTGTAGATCTGAGGCAAAGTGAAATCGACACCAGTAATTCCATCTATCATCATACTATCATGCAAGAGGAGCCACACATCTATGGTTCATCCAAAAAAGTCACACCTTCCCTGATATCCTTAAAAAGCAAGAGAAACGCCAGTCCATAAAGGAGGCAATCCGGCGGACATAAACAATTCTGATCGGGGAGAAAAAACAAGCCAGGAGTGGGGGACCTTAATTTATTAAGTAATGTTTACAGAGCAACTGCTGTACCACAATAAAAGATGTCGTGTAACATGACTCAGTAGAATGCCAGTACTGCAAGATGCAACTAAGGGAATAAGTCGTAGGACATTAACCGTGCCTAGTGCCAGCTAGCCGAAGCAATGTTGCAGTACTCGCAGTCAGCTTAATACTATAATTAAAAACAATGCCAGAGTTAATTGAGTGGCACAGCCAGTACAGTATGTATAAAATATTCTGTATACACAGAGGGCATAGAAAAGAATAGATAAGAATTTCCAGGGGTAATGATATGCTAGTGCCTAGTTTACATGTAAAGTCTGCAACCTCCAACTTCCACTACAAGTGTGCACTTGACATATGGTAAGTAGCTGCGGGCAGCCCTAGACTTGGGGATCCGGCGCAGCACCCACACTCCGCAGGCCAGCGCAGCCGGTCCCCCACCCCCTGAAGGGCGAGGTGCCCGCTGGCCGCAGAAGTAACTTTTGTAGGTAGTGGAATGACGTCTTGCCTGACGTAGGAGTGGAACGCATCACTTTTCCACCTGCCGACTGCTCTGATTGCTGCCGGCGCCAGGCCATCCTTGGACATCTGCGTGGCCCTGCCGATTCTGAAGAAGTGCGGAGCATAATCGTTTGGAGGCAGGCCTAGTGCTCGAACGGCAGCACGGAGCACCCATGTGAAATCTTCTGGGGCGCCTGATTCGCCTAGGAATATAGATCCTGGTTCCATGCTCCGTCGTCTTATGTAGTTCGCCATGGCACGGACCGGGCAGTACTTGCTGTAGGGGTCTGCACTCAGGGTTAAAGTGGGGGTACGCCCTGCACTGTGCTTGTAGGAGGCAAACGCGATGTCGATCCCCCAGTAGTCGTCTGGTCACGGGCAATCGTCGTACGGGGAGCCGTTGGGGACGTTGTACACCTCGTGTGAGTGGGTGAAGTCGTCGGAGGAAGGCCCGTCCCCCCCGGTATGACTGACGTGGCGAATTGCAGTTTGCCAATAATCCCCTGCAGGTCCCGCAGGGGAAGGCTCTCGGCCCGCAGAGCGTCTTCCACTGCAGCCATGTACTTCGTCCTCTTGTCGTCCGGCAGCCTTGTCTCCATACGTCGGGCGTCGATTTCAAGTCCAAGGAAGGTGAGGCAGGGGCGGGGGCCCTCAGTCTTGTGGGGGGCCAGGGAAACGCCTAGGCGCTCACAGAGGGCAGTGAACACCCGTAGGCTCCGCAAGCACTCGTTGTAGGTAGAACTCACGAAGAGGAAGTCGTCCAGCACCTTCACGACATCCCACACGCCGAACTTCTCCGTCCCTGATATCCTTAAAAATGCAAGAGTAACGCCAGTCCATAAAGGAGGCAATCCGGCGGACATAAACAATTATGGACCAATATCAAATCTACCCATTCTATCAAAAATATTTGAAAAAATTATTTACAAACAACTCTATTCTTACCTCGTAAAATTCGACATACTCAGCCCCTGCCAGTATGGCTTCCGGTCCCAAAAGAGCACCAATGATGCAATCATTAGTCTCCTTGACGTAATTTACTCAGCCCTTGACAAAAATGAGTTTCCGATTGGACTCTTCATTGACCTAAGAAAAGCCTTTGATACTGTTAATCACAACTACCTCTTACTTAAACTCCAGCATTATGGAATCAGAGGCCTTGACCTCGACTACATCCGATCCTATCTCAACCCGTTCTCGCAAATTTAATAAGTCAATATTGACTTATTAAATATGTGCATAGGTGACATACTTAACATAATAGATACCCTTAAAAAAATTCATAGAAAACACCGACCTTACCTAACCTTGTTAATATCTTAAGATAAGCATCTTAGTGCTTCGTAATTACAATTATTACCTAACCTATAATAGGTATAGGTTAAGTAATAATTGTAATTACGAAGCAATAAGATGCTTATCTTAAGATACTAACAAGGTTAGGTAAGGTCGGTGTTTTCTATGAATCTTTTTAAGGGTATCTATTATGTTTAGTATATCACCTATGCACGTAGTTAATAAGTCAATATTGACTTTACGAATTTGCGAGAACGGGTTGCCTATCTTAGTGACAGACACCAATGTGTAACCATCAATGGCACAACTTCTTCCACTCTACCAATTACCGTTGGAGTGCCACAGAGCAGCATCTTAGGACCTCTTCTATTTCTTATATATATATATATATATATATATATATATATATATATATATATATATATATATATATATATATATATATATATATATTTATATATATATATATATATATATATATATATATATATATATATATATATATATATATATATATATCAATGATCTGCCTAATGTCTCTAATATTCTTAAACCTATATCGTTTGCTGATGATACTACCCTTATCTACTCAGATCCCAACCCACATACACAAAATAATGTTGTGAATAATGAATTAAAAAAAGTCCACTTATGGATGTCAACTAACAAACTAACACTATACATAGTAAAGACCTACTACATCTTATTTGGAAGCAAATCATCGAATGCAATTCAGCTACAGATAGACAACATTAACATCAGTAATAAAAATGATGGCAAGTTTCTTGGCCTATTCCTAGACAAGAGACTCAACTTCAGCACCCACATTCAACACGTAACTAAGAAAGTCTCTAAAACAGTTGGAATACTCTCCAAAATAAGATATTATGTTCCTAACTCTGCTCTCTTCTCACTATATTATGCACTAATCTATCCCTATCCTAATTGTGGTATCTGTGCATGGGGGGTCTACCACTGCAAACCACCTTAAGCCCATCATCACCCAGCAAAAATCTGCTATCAGAATAATAACAAACTCTGCTTTCAGACAATACTCAGCTCCCTTATTTAAATCCCTTAACTTGCTAAATATTAACTCCCTCCACACATTCTCTTGTGTCAATTACATTTACAAAACCCTGTTCTTAAATGGAAACCATACTCTGAATTTCTCCCTGGACAGATGTAATAGGACCCATTATCACCACACCAGAAATATATATATCTTTGATATCCCCAGGGTTAACTTAATCTGTGTAAATACTCTATGCAAATTAAGGGACCTAGTCTATGGAACTCACTCCCTAATGATCTGCTACCAGAAATTTTAGCCAAATATCCCCAATTTGCTAACTGTAGGTAGTAACTAAGTGATTGTAACCTATCCACCGCTGCTCCTTTGGATGGGGGGCGGTGTGCAGGACAAACATATAAATTTTGACACTAGCTCTCCACATATGTCAGTTGCTTAATTTAGAACCTGTATTTGAGGTCGATCTCGAACCCATTGTTGATGTGATGACTTATATTGAATTTTGTAACTAGCTCATCAAGATTGTAACTTGCTTAGCTAAATGAATTGTGGGGTTCAGTCCCTGAGCCCATTATGTGCCTCTGTAACCCTTTCCACTACCGCCCACAAGATGGGTATGGGGTGCATAATAAATGAACTAACTAACTAAGTAACTCACTCTCTAGTGAATTGAATAGCTGTCAAACTTTTGCCTCATTTAAAAACAAAAACAAAAAGTACCTAATTTCATCTTCGTAGTTTCCTACAATGAGCTTTAAATTTGCTCTGTATCTAGTGTTACCCAATCTCCCAATCTTTATGTACTTAATCCGAACAACTTTATCATTGTGTTCATTGCTGTTTTTTATGTGCTAGCCATATGCTGTATTGTGCCTATTAATTTTTCTTAAACTACCATTCAAGCTGTCATTGCAATCAATCTGAGCTACCTATGTACTTTAATATGCCTACAATTTTCTCTAATCTTTTATTTTTTTCTTGCTTTGTAACTTTTATCATTTTTATAAATTTTGCAGGTAAATACCTACTTAAAATTTTCTTAGATTAAGGACCTGCCCGAAACGCTGCGCGTACTAGTGGCTTTACAAGAATGTAATTACTATGCTATGTATCCTCACAATCCCAATGTACCTGTGAGCCTCTTGTTGATCACTTGTGACACAAAGATCATTGATGTGTGTATTTCGGTGGGTGATTAGATATGTATGTGTTTGTATATATATATGTACATGTATGTATGAGAGTCTATACATGTATATAACATTAATAATTTTGTAACTAGCGTAAAAAAATGTTATTTGCTTAGCTAAACGAACTAGAAGGTTCAGTTCCTGAACCGATTATGTGCCTCTGTAATCCTTTACACCACCACCCACGGGATGGGTATGGGGTGCATAATAAAGAAAGAAATTGAATTGACCTTCTTGAATATATATATATATATATATATATATATATATATATATATATATATATATATATATATATATATATATATATATATATATATATATACATATATATATATATATATATATATATATATATATAAATATATATATATATATATATATATATATATATATATATATAAATATATATATATATATATATATATATATATATATATATATATATATATGACAATGTCAGACCACGGAGGAAAAATGAAACAGGAAATTTCCTTAAGTACTTTCGTATATTAAATACATCTTCAGAAGGTCAATTTAATATACGAAAGTACTTAAGGAAATTTCCTGTTTCATTTTTCCTCCGTGGTCTGACATTGTCACATTCGTAATCACGTGTTTATTTTCGTGATATACACACATATATATATATATATATATTTCATATATATAAATATATATATATATATATATATATATATATATATATATATATATATATATATATATATATATATATATATATATATATATATATATATATATATATATATATATATATATATATATATATATATATATATATATTATTAAATATGACCGAAAAAGTAAGATTAATAATTCGAACACGAATTTTCTCGATCTTTCGTACATTCCTTTTCACTGTTGGTGGTAATTCAAAAATCAATTCTCCAAAATTCATTTTTATTTCTAGTCTGACGCGACACTTGAGCGCGTTTCGTAAAACTTATTACATTTTCAAAGACTTTAGTTTACACATACACAACTGAATAGAACTTACACATCTCCGATTTGTTTATATCTACATTTGAGTGAGGTGCATGGGGTGAGGTGGTATTTAATAGGGTATTAAATTCATCAACACAAGACAGAACACGAAGCAATGGGTATTGAATGGAAGTGATTGTAGAAAGCCTATTGGTCCATATTTCTTGATGCTTCTATATTGGAGCGGAGTCTTGAGGTGGGTAGAATATAGTTGTGCATTAATTGGGTGTTGATTGCTGGTGTTGACTTTTTAATGTGTAGTGCCTCGCAAACGTCAAGCCGTCTGCTATCGCTGTATCTATCGATGATTTATGTGTTGTTTACTAGGATTTCTCTGGCGATGGTTTGGTTGTGGGAAGAGATTAAATGTATGGAAGGGGAAGTGGTTCAAATAGCCTCGGCTATCACTTCCTTATGTCCGGTCGTGATGGTCAAGCGGATTAAGGCGTCCCTGTACATACCAGTTGCGTTGCTCCTGGGAGTATGGGTTCGAGTCACTTCTGGGGTGTGAGTTTTCAGTTTTATATAGTCCTGGGGACCATTCAGGCTTGTTTGCATTTGTGTTCCTCACGTGTGCCGCAAAGAATGAGGTGATTTGATAAAATGCTATGCCCAAGATTACCATCCGAGTGCCGGCGGGGAAGTGGTTCAAATAGCCTCGGCTATCACTTCCTTATGTCCGGTCGTGATGGTCAAGCGGATTAAGGCGTCCCTGTACATACCAGTTGCGTTGCTCCTGGGAGTATGGGTTCGAGTCACTTCTGGGGTGTGAGTTTTCAGTTGTATATAGTCCTGGGGACCATTCAGGCTTGTTTGCATTTGTGTTCCTCACGTGTGCCCCAAAGAATGAGGTGATTTGATAAAATGCTATGCCCAGGATTACCATCCGAGTGCCGGCGGGGAAGTGGTTCAAATAGCCTCGGCTATCACTTCCTTATGTCCGGTCGTGATGGTCAAGCGGATTAAGGCGTCTCTGTACATACCAGTTGTGTTGCTCCTGGGAGTATGGGTTCGAGTCACTTCTGGGGTGTGAGTTTTCAGTTGTATATAGTCCTGGGGACCATTCAGGCTTGTTTGCATTTGTGTTCCTCACGTGTGCCCCAAAGAATGAGGTGATTTGATAAAATGCTATGCCCAAGATTACCATCCGAGTGCCGGCGGGGAAGTGGTTCAAATAGCCTCGGCTATCACTTCCTTATGTCCGGTCGTGATGGTCAAGCGGATTAAGGCGTCCCTGTACATACCAGTTGCGTTGCTCCTGGGAGTATGGGTTCGAGTCACTTCTGGGGTGTGAGTTTTCAGTTGCATATAGTCCTGGGGACCATTCAGGCTTGTTTGCATTTGTGTTCCTCACGTGTGCCCCAAAGAATGAGGTGATTTGATAAAATGCTATGCCCAAGATTACCATCCGAGTGCCAGCGGGAAAGTGGTTCAAATAGCCTCGGCTATCACTTCCTTATGTCCGGTCGTGATGGTCAAGCGGATTAAGGCGTCCCTGTACATACCAGTTGCGTTGCTCCTGGGAGTATGGGTTCGAGTCACTTCTGGGGTGTGAGTTTTCAGATATATATATATATATATATATATATATATATATATATATATATATATATATATATATATATATATATATCTATATATATATATATATATATATATATATATATATATATATATATATATATATATATATATATATATATGTTGTACCTAGTAGCCAGAACACACTTCTCAGCCTACTATGCAAGGCCCGATTTGCCTAATAAGCCAAGTTTTCATAAATTAATATATTTTCTCTAATTTTGTATTTATGAAATGATAAAGCTAACCATTTCATTATGTATGAGGTCAATTTTTTTTTATTGGAGTTAAAATTAACTTAGATATATGATCGAACCTAACCAACCCTACCTAACCTAACCTAACCTATCTTTATAGGTTAGGTTAGGTTAGGTGGCCGAAAAAGTTAGGTTAGGTTAGGTAGTCGAAAAACAATTAATTCATGAAAACTTGGCTTATTAGGCAAATCGGGCCTTGCATAGTAGGCTGAGAAGTGCATTCTGGCTACCAGGTTCGACATATATATATATATATATATACATATATATATATATATATATATATATATATATATATATATATATATATATATATATATATATATATATATATATATATATATATATATATATATATATATATATATATATATATCATGGGTTCTGTTACAACCTTCTATGAAGCTTTTGAGATCAGGATTGGCATTATAGTTTAGCGTTTAATATATGTATAATACACATGAGAGAATGTGCAGTGACTTATTTATTTATTTATGCATATACAAGAATGTACATAAGGAATGTGAGGATACAAATATGGTAATTACAGTCTTGTAAAGCCACTAGCACGCGCATCGTTTCGGGCAGGTCCTTAATCTAAGAAAATTTTAAGGAGGTAAATACTTGCAAAATTTATAGACAAAAAAATGATAACAGATTACATGAAATGAAAAAAAAAAAAAAAAGAGATGAGAGAAAATTGTAGGTACAGTATATTAAAGCACATAGGTAGCTAAGATTGATTGCAATGACAGCTTAAAATGGTAGTTGACAACAAATTGGTAGGCACAATACAGCAGAAACAATATAAGATTGATTGCAATGACAGCTTGAATGGTAGTTGACAAAAATTGGTAGTCACAATACAGCATATGGCTAGCACATAAAACAAGACAGCAATGAACACAATGATAAGGTTGTTTGATATTACATAAAAATTAGGAGATTGGGTAACACTAGGTACAGAGCAAATTTAAAGCTCAGTGTAGGAAACTAAGAAGGTGAAGTTAGGTACTTTTTGGTTTTGCTTTTAAATAAGGCAAAAGTTTTACAGTTTTTCAATTCAGTGAGTTCCATAGACTAGGTCCCTTAATTTGCATAGAGTGTTTACACAGATTAAGTTTGACCCTGGGGATATCAAAGAGATATTTATTTCTGGTGTGGTGATAATGGGTCCTATTACATCTGTCCAGGGAGAGTTTCAGAGCATGGTTTGCATTTAAGAACAGGGTTTTGTAAATGTAGTTGACACAAGAGAATGTGTGGAGGGAGTTAATATTCAGCAAGTTTAGGGATTTAAACAAGGGAGCTGAGTGTTGTCTGAAAGCAGAGTTAGTTATTATTCTGATAGCAGATTTTTGCTGTGTGATGATGGGCTTAAGGTGGTTTGCAGTGGTAGACCCCCATGCACAGATACCATAATTAAGATAGGGGTAGATTAGTGCATAATATAGTGAGAGGAGAGCAGAGTTAGGAACATAATATCTGATTTTGGAGAGTATACCAACTGTCTTAGAGACTTTCTTAGTTATGTGTTGAATGTGGGTGCTGAAGTTGAGTCTCTTGTCTAGGAATAGGCCAAGAAACTTGCCATCATTTTTATTACTGATGTTAATGTTGTCTATCTGTAGCTGATTTGCATTTGATGATTTGATTCCAAATAAGATGTAGTAAGTCTTTTCGATGTTTAATGTTAGTTTGTTCGTTGACATCCATAAGTGGACTTTTTTTAATTCATTATTCACAACATTATTTAGTGTATGTGGATTGAGGTTTGAGTAGATAAGGGTAGTATCGCCAGCAAACAATATAGGTTTGAGAATATTAGAGACATTAGGCAGATCGTTTATATATATAAGAAATAGAAGAGGTCCTAAGATGCTGCTTTGTGGAACTCCAACCGTAATTGGTAGAGTGGAAGAAGTTGTATCATTGATGGTTACATATTGGTGTCTGTCACTAAGATAGGATCGGATGTAGTCAAGGGCAAGGCCTCGGATTCCATAATACTGGAGTTTAAGTAAGAGGTAGTTGTGATTAACAGTATCAAAGACTTTTCTTAGGTCAATGAAGAGTCCAATCGGAAACTCATTTTTGTCAAGGGCTGAGTAGATAATGTCAAGGAGACTAATGATTGCATCGTTGGTGCTCTTTTGGGACCGGAAGCCAAACTGGCAGGGGCTGAGTATGTCGAATTTTACGAGGTAGGAATAGAGCTGTTTGTAAATAATTTTTTCAAATATTTTTGATAGAATGGGTAGATTTGATATTGGTCTATAATTGTTTATGTCCGCCGGATTGCCTCCTTTATGGACTGGCGTTACTCTTGCTTTTTTGAGGATATCAGGGAAGGTGTGATACTCTATAGATTTGTTGAACAGTAGTGCTATGGGTGGGGCAAGGGCATGGGAGGATCTCTTGTACACAATGGACGGAATTTCACTGGTGTTCCCTGCCTTGGTTTTTAGAGAATGTATGATGGACACAACATCTGCCGGGCTGATTGGTGAAAGGAGAAGAGAGTTTACATAGCTGCCTGAGAGATATGTGTTAATATGTGTCTGAGTCTGTGGGATTTTACTGGCAAGATTAGCACCAACCGATGAAAAGAAACTATTAAATTCATTTGCCATTTCTAAATCAGTTGCCGGTATATCCCCATCCTTGTAGAGTTTTATTTGGTTATGTGAGTGTTGTTTAGTTCCTAGGATACTAGAGATAGTTTTCCAAGTGCTCTTCATGTTGCCTTTTGCTTCATTGAATTTATTCACATAATATGCAAGTTTTGCCTTTCTTATGATACTGGTAAGCATTGATGAGTACCTTTTAGCTACTTCCTTTGAAACTAGGCCAATCCTAACTTTCTTTTCATATTCATGTTTCTTGTTGATTGAGTTGAGAATGCCACTTGTGAGCCATGGATTGTTTAATCTTTTGTCAGTTACTTGCTTGGCAATGAAGGTTGTAGAGGCTTAGAGTTTTGGAGAGGAAGAGGTTAGCTAATGAATTTATATCATGGGTATTATTGAATTCAGAATCCCAGTTAATATTGTAAAGTGCCTCTGTAAGATTGTCAAAAGCTGATTAACTGTGTAGCCTAAATGAAAGTTTCTTGCTTTTTGGTGGTGTTATGTCCATGTTCGCTATGAGAAAGGTAGGATAGTGGTCAGTTTTTCTGTCGTAGATTATACCAGATACAAGGGGAGCTGTTATGTTTGTCCATATGTGGTCCAAGGTAGTGGCTGATGTTTGAGTGACTCGGGTAGGTTTGGTGATTGTGGGGATTAGCATACAGGAGTTCATGCTGTTAAGGAAATAGTCAACTTGAGAGCAATTTTGTTGACCCAGGTCAATATTAAAGTCTCCTCCCAGAATGATGTGGTTTTTGTTGAGATTGTTGTTTATAATAAGATTCCTTAGGTTGTCTGAGAAAGAAGCTATGTTAGTATTGGGAAATCTATAGATGGCTCCAATAGTCAAAGAGGATTTAAGGGATTTAATTGTAAACTGAGCAAAAGTATATTCACAGTAGTCATCTCTGTCACTAATAACACTGTTGCAGATAAATGTATCTCGGTAATATATAGCTGTGCCACCACCTTTTTTATTAGGCCTACAGTTATGAATGGCTTTATAACCAGCTAAGTTGTAAGTTCGGTATAGTCTTTATTTAGCCAAGTTTCTGTTAAAATAATGAACGATAGGTTAGTACCTATTGCTGTGAGTAATGCATTTAAATCGTCAAAATGTTTACCAAGTGATCTAACATTTTGGTTATAAACTGATAGACAGGTGCTATTTTGAAGTTTGTTTTTAGCCTGGTGTGCTGTGAAATACTTGCAATAATGATGATCAATGTGCTGGTTGGTGTAGATATGAGACAGAAGATTTTGATCAGGATCAATATCTGTGTGCATAGAGATGCAGAGAGATCACGATACAAGATACACGATAAAGCAAAACACAAGAATAAAAGCAAATACAATAAAATAGTAACAATTTAGAAGTAAAATAAAGATCCAATAGATAGCCAGGGAGGACACAGAAGTTACATAAAATAAAAAACAAAAAATCAGTAGAGACTGACAATATAAATGTAAAATAAAAAGTAATAAGAAAAATAATAATCATAAAATAAATGATCTTGAAGATAATTAGCTTAGTAATGGTTAATTAACAGGGTAATAAAAAGCCCTAGGTTTAGTGATAAGGGGATTAACTAAGAACAAATAATTAAGAGTATAAAACAGGCAAAGATGACAAACAAAAAAAAAATAAAAAAAATAAAAAATAAATAAAAATAAACACCTTTGGAAAGGAAAGGCAAAGCTTAAGTACACTTTGGTTGTATGTGAGACTACAAATTATGTTCTGGTTATTCAGCTGATATCCCACAGTCATCCAGGAAAGAAGTGAGGTGTGCTTCAGTGGTTATGACATAAGTTTTTCCAGAGTCAGTCTTCCTAGCTATTATTTTACCATCGCGCACAAAACAATGTTTAATAGCAGTGGATCTATTGCAAATTCCACGTAGTTTAAATAAGAGATTTTGTCTGAATCTGGTAAGACATTCGTTCACATAAACATTGGATTTCCTAGCGACTGCAGTAGTGATAAGGTCTGACTTGCGGGAGCAGCTATCTAACTTCACCCTTATCTTTCTGTTGTTTGTACCAGATGATTTGGTACCCACTCTATAAGCTGACTTAATGTCTCTTGCTTCGATTGAATAATTCAACTTAGTACGCAATTCCTGGATCACGATGGCAGTACAGTCTTCTCTGTCAGTTTCATGGGGAAAATCATGTGATGAGATGATGACAGAATCAAGGAGCTTAAGTTGGTCTGATTCGTCTTGGGTTGCAGCGTTTTGCTGTTGTAGGGAGTTAAAATGGCTCTCTAACTTTTGTAGCATCTCTTCTTGCTTCTTAGAGGTTTCTGCTGGTTTAAAGTTAGTAATCGAGATCTGAAGAGAGCTTAATTCCTGTTCGAGGTGGCCGACTCTGGCAGACAGATCTTGGTTAATCTTGTGCATGGCCAAAGCATCACTCTGAAGCTTCATTATCAGGTCCGACTGCTCTCTGATTATAGACTTTTGGTCATCATGTATTTGAGTCAATAATCTGAGCCATGGATTATCAGCGAGACGCTTAAAGTCAGAACATGGGGAGGCAGCTCGTTTAAGTTGCTCCATATCGTTACATAACTGTTGTAAGGCTCGAGTCAGTGACGACGCTTCAATCAGCTGGGAAGGTTTGTTATTGTTGACGCAGGGAGGGTCGGTACTCCCCCCGGTAGCCACTAAGGGGGAGACAGCCGCATTATTCCTGTTGCTAGCTTGGCTGGTTGGGTTCATCCTGATAGGTGTGCTATCATTCTTTACGGCCTTGCCGAGCTTAGAATTGTTTGGCATGGTAGCAGCAGAGATGTATGCAGCAGATGAGGTAGACTCGTTGATATGGCAGCAGCAAACGTCAGGTTAGCTTCCTCCAGGGAGCAACACTAATGAGGTCGAGATGAGCTAGTAGGTTAGGTTTTGTCGAATATTTCGGTCACATTTAGGTCACTGGGTACTTAGCTGCCTTCTGGGGTTGTTACATCATGTTAGGGATGTTGTGGGCTCAAGGAGCAGCTGATAAAGTTGGAGGGGCAGCAGGGTCGTCAGGAGCGGATGAGCGTTCGAGTCACTGGGTACTTAGCTGCCTTCTGGGGTTGTTACATCATGTTAGGGATGTTGTGGGCTCAAGGAGCAGCTGATAAAGTTGGAGGGGCAGCAGGGTCGTCAGGAGCGGATGAGCGTTCGAGAAGGTTAATATCTAACATATTCAGAGATTTGAGTAGGGGTACTGAGTGATGTCTGGGGCCAGAGTTGGATATTGTCCTAATAGCAGCTTTGTGTTGAGTAATTAGAGGACGTAAGTGATTTTGGGTAGTAGAGCCCCAAGCACAAATACCATAGTTGAGATATGGATAGATAAGGGAGTAATAGAGAGCCACCAGGGCAGGGTGTGGTACATAATATCTGATCTTAGAAAGAATGCCCACAGTTTTTGAAACTTTTTTTGATATATTTAGAATGTGTCCCTGGAAATTCAGCTTGTGGTCAATGAGAATGCCCAGGAATTTGCCATCTAATTTGTTACAAATTTGGGTATTGTTTATTTTGAGATTTATTTGATTAGAGGATTTATTGCCAAACAGAATATAGAAAGTTTTGTCAATGTTAAGGGTGAGTTTGTTGGCAGTTAGCCAAAGATGGACTTTATTTAGCTCAGTATTTACTGTGGCATTTAGAGCAAGGGGGTCAGGACTGGAGTAAATGAAGGTTGTGTCGTCAGCAAATAGAATTGGTTTGAGGTGTTGGGAGGCATTTGGAAGGTCATTAATGTAGATGAGAAAGAGGAGAGGGCCATGTATGCTGCCCTGAGGAACACCAATGTTGATGGGTAGGGTGGGAGAAATTGTATTATTCACAGAAACATATTGGAGCATGTCAGTAAGGTAGGATTTGAGGTATTGTAGGGAGTGTCCTCTGACTCCATAATGATGTAATTTAAGAAGAAGGTTTTGGTGGTTGACAGTATCAAAAGCTTTACTCAGGTCCACAAATAACCCAACAGGGAACTCATTTTTATCAAGAGCTGTATGAATCGAGTTAAGCATACTAATAAGTGCATCGTTAGTGTTTTTTTGGGTCTGAAGCCATATTGGCAAGGGCTAAGTATATTGACTTTGGCTAGATATGAGTAAAGCTGCAATATGAGATATGAGAAAACTAGATATGAGTAGTTTTTCAACAAAATTTCAAAAACTAGATATGAGTAGTTTTTCAAAATTTGTTGACAAGTTTGGCAGGATTGATATAGGTCTGTAGTTGTTAACATCTGTGAGATCACCACATTTGTGGACAGGCGTTACTCTCGCTTTTTTTAGAATATCTGGAAAGGTTTGGAGTTCAAGTGACTTGTTGAAGAGCAAAGCAATAGCAGGGGCTAAAGATCTGGAGGCTTTTTTGTAAATTAAAGTTGGTATCTCCTCAAGGGCACCAGACTTGGTTTTAAGGAAAAGGATTATCTCATTGACGTCAGTGGAATTAATAGGCTTTAGGTACAGAGACTGTGGATAGTTAACTGTAAGATAGTCCTTAATGTCAGTACTGGAAGATGGAATATCATTTGCAATGGATGAACCAATGGAAGAGAAGAACCTATTGAACTCAATAGCAGAATCAGAGGCTGAAAGCTGACCATCGTTATTAGACAGGAGAGTCGGTTTGTTATTTAAAGACTTCTTTGATCCCAATATTTGTGAAATTGTGCTCCAAGTTTGTTTAATGTTGCTCTTTATTTGGGTAAATTTATCTTCGTAGTATTTAGTTTTGGCTCGTCTAATTATCTTAGATAGCAATAATGAGTAATTCTTTGAGAATTCTTTGGAGACAATTCCTAACCTATACTTCTTCTCAAGGTCATGTTTTTTATTAATAGATTTAAGTATTCCCTTTGTAAGCCAGGGATTGTTAAGTCTTTTGGTTGTGACTTGTTTTGTAAGCATAGGACAGTGGGTATTATAAAGGCTAAGAGTTTTTTGAAGAAAAGATTGCACTGCTAGGTTGATGTCCTCTATGTTACCTAACTCAGACTCCCAGTTGACATTATCAGCAGCAGTTATAAAATTGTCTATAGCAGTTTCATTGTGCAGTCTAAAACGTATCTCTCTTGACTCAAGAGGTGGTTTGCTAATGTTAGTTAAGAGAAATGTGGGGTAATGGTCTGTAGTGCTATCGGTGATTACACCTGAAGTAAGCGGAGAGGTTATGTTTGTTCAGATGTGATCTAGAGTCGTGGCAGTGCTATCAGTGATTCTAGTAGGTCTAGTGATTAAGGGTATGAGGAAGCAGGAATTCATACAGTTGAGGAAGCTAACAGCAGTAGGGTGTTCTGCCTCGCAGAGGTCAATATTAAAGTCCCCTGCGATAATTAGGTGGTTTTTGTTCAGTCTGTTATCAAGTATTAGTTTTCTAAGGTTTGAGTTGAATTCGGACACATCAGTGTTAGGAATTCTATAAACTGCATCCACAGACAGGACAGACTCGGCACCCTTGACTCTGAAGCTGGCGAAGATATACTCCCCATAGCAGTCTCTAGTTCTAATTTCTTTTAAGCATGTTAGTTCTTGGTGGTAGTAAAGAGCAGTGCCACCACCTCTCTGAAGTTGACAACAGTTGTGAATAGCTGAGTAGTTAGGCATGTTAAAGAGTTGAGTAGTATCCTCTTTCAACCATGTTTCAGTAAGTATAATAAAAGAGAATTTGTTGTCAATAGTTTCAATCAAGGCACTAACATCATCGAAGTGTTTACCTAGGGATCTAACGTTCAAATTGATTACAGAGATATTGTGATTATGAGTTATACATTGTTTACATCATGTGCTGCAAAATATCTGCAATTTAGATCATTAAAGTGATTATTGTCATAGATAGTGGATAAGAGGTTAAGTTCTGGGTCTATACTTGTCTGCATAAAAAAAGCTGATTGCAGGAAAAACAAGGAAAGAAAGGCAAATTACAAGGAAGAAATAAGCTATAAAATTGGGAAAAATATGTACACAATACTGTACAAAACAAACACAAAATGAATAACAAAAAAAAAAAAAAAAAAAAAAAAAAGTAGCTTACAAGGGGCTTACAGGGTTACAATGGAGTAAGGGAGTATGGCTAGGCTAGGCAACCTAGGTAATAAATGAGATTAAAGAAAAAACATATAAACATGGACTATACAAAACAAGAGATATAGAAATACAAAACAAAAATATAAACAAGACTAAGCAAATAAATACAGTTTTGATATTCCCAGAGTACGACTTAATCAAACTAGAAATGCTCTACAAATCAAGGGGCCCAGAATGTGGAATGACCTTCCCAACTATGTTAAAGACTGTACCTCTCTCAACCAGTTTAAGTTAAAAACGAAGCTATACCTAATAAATTCCCTGTAACCTACCATACCCTTCTATTGTCAACCAATATCTGTTTTTTTTTTAAAGAGCGCTGTTTGTCGACATAATTGTATTTGTGCTGCTTTTTCATCTATGTTTTCATTTCTTGTTTTCATTCTACTCATTATGATCAATTAGTATTAAGCTTGTCATTTAAATTTATCATGCCTTAAACGCTTTGCGTAATAGTGGCTTTAGGCATTGTATGTACTAGCTCTACCTATAAGTCAACCAATCTTTGTAAAAATTTATTGTATGTATGTACCTTACCTAAATAAACATTTTATTTTATTTTATTTTATTTTATTATATATATATATATATATATATATATATATATATATATATATATATATATATATATATATATATATATATATATATATATATATAGACATATGTATATATATATATATATATATATATATATATGTCGTACCTAATAGCCAGAACGCACTTCTCAGCCTACTATTCAAGGCCCGATTTGCCTAATAAGCCAAGTTTTCATGAATTAATGTTTTTTCGTCTACCTAACCTACCTAACCTAACCTAACCTAGCTTTTTTTGGCTACCTAACCTAACCTTACCTATAAAGATAGGTTA
Organism: Procambarus clarkii; assembly: GCF_040958095.1. Classification (NCBI taxonomy): domain Eukaryota; kingdom Metazoa; phylum Arthropoda; class Malacostraca; order Decapoda; family Cambaridae; genus Procambarus; species Procambarus clarkii. The sequence goes on along the minus strand of NC_091206.1, from coordinate 34,429,436 downwards.
GGTTAGGTTAGGTAGGGTTGGTTAGGTTCAGTCATATATCTACGTTAATTTTAACTCCAATAAAAGAAAATTTACCTCATACATAGAGAAAAGGGTTGCTTTATCATTTCATAAGAAAAAACTTATAGTAAATATATTAATTCAGGAAAACTTGGCTTATTAGGCAAATCGGGCCTTGAATAGTAGGCTGAGAAGTGAGTTCTGGCTACTAGGTACGACATATATATATATATATATATATATATATATATATATATATATATATATATATATATATATATATATATGTATATATATATATATATATATATATATATATATATATATATATATATATATATGTCGTACCTAGTAGCCAGAACTCACTTCTCAGCCTACTATGCAAGGCCCGATTTGCCTAATAAGCCAAGTTTTCCTGAATTAATATATTTACTATAATTTTTTTCTTATGAAATGATAAAGCTACCCTTTTCACTATGTATGAGGTCAATTTTTTTTATTGGAGTTAAAATTAACGTAGATATATGACCGAACCTAACCAACCCTACCTAACCTAACCTAACCTATATATATAGGTAAGGTTAGGTTAGGTAGCCAAAAAAAGCTAGGTTAGGTAGGTTAGGCAGACGAAAAAACATTAATTCATGAAAACTTGGCTTATTAGGCAAATCGGGCCTTGCATAGTAGGCTGAAAAGTGCGTTCTGGCTACTAGGTACGACATATATATATATATATATATATATATATATATATATATATATATATATATATGTCGTACCTAGTAGCCAGAACGCACTTCTCAGCCTACTATGCAAGGCCCGATTTGCCTAATAAGCCAAGTTTTCATGAACTAATTGTTTTTCGACGACCTAACCTACCTAACCTAACCTAACCTAACTTTTTCGGCTACCTAACCTAACCTATCCTATAAAGATAGGTTAGGTTAGGTTAGGTAGGGTTGGTTAGGTTTGGTCATATATCTACGTTAATTTTAACTCCAATAATTTTTTTTTTACCTCATACATAATGAAATGAGTAGCTTTATCATTTCATAAGAAAAAAAATTTAGAAAATATATTAATTCAGGAAAACTTGGCTTATTAGGCAAATCGGGCCTTGCATAGTAGGCTGAAAAGTGCGTTCTGGCTACTAGGTACGACATATATATATATATATATATATATATATATATATATATATATATATATATATATATATGTCGTACCTAATAGCCAGAACGCACTTCTCTGCCTACTATGCAAGGCCCGATTTGCCTAGTAAGCCAAGTTTTCATGAATTAATTGTTTTTCGACTACCTAACCTACCTAACCAAACCTAACCTAACTTTTTCGGCTACCTAACCTAACCTAACCTAAAAAGATAGGTTAGGTTAGGTTAGGTAGGGTTGGTTAGGTTTGGTCATATATCTACGTTAATTTTAACTCCAATAAAAAAATATTGACCTCATACATAATGAAATGGGTAGCTTTATCATCTCATAAGAAAAAAAATTGAGAAAATATAATAATTCAGGAAAACTTGGCTTATTAGGCAAATCGGGCCTTGCATAGTAGGCCGAGAAGTGCGTTCTGGCTACTAGGTACGACATATATATATATATATATATATATATATATATATATATATATATATATATATATATATATATATATATATATATATATATGTCGTACCTAGTAGCCAGAACTCACTTCTCAGCCTACTATTCAAGGCCCGATTTGCCTAATAAGCCTAGTTTTCCTGAATTAATATATTTACTATAATTTTTTTCTTATGAAATGATAAAGCAACCCTTTTCTCTATGTATGAGGTCAATTTTTTTTTAATGGAGTTAAAATTAAAGTAGATATATGACCGAACCTAACCATCCCTACCTAACCTAACCTAACCTATATTTATAGGTAAGGTTAGGTTAGGTAGCCAAAAAAAGCTAGGTTAGGTTAGGTTAGGTAGGTTAGGTAGACGAAAAAACATTAATTCATGAAAACTTGGCTAATTAGGCAAATCGGGCCTTGAATAGTAGGCTGAGAAGTGCGTTCTGGCTATTAGGTACGACATATATATATATATATATATATATATATATATATATATATATATATATATATATATATATATATATATATATATATATATATATATATATATATATATATATATATATATATATATCGTACATAGTAGCCAGAACTCACTTGTCAGCCTACAATGCAAGGCCCGATTTGCCTAATAAGCCAAGTTTTCTTGAATTAATATATTTTCTCTAATTTTTTTTCTTATGAAAGGATAAAGCTACCCATTTCATTATGTATGAGGTCAATGTTTTTTTATTGGAGTTAAAATTAACGTAGATATATGACTGAACCTAACCAACCCTACCTAACCTAACCTAACCTATCTTTATAGGTTAGGTTTGGTTAGGTTGCCGGAAAAGTTAGGTTAGATCAGGTTAGGTAGGTTAGGTAGTCGAAAAACAAATAATTCATGAAAACTTGGCTTATTAGGCAAATTTGGCCTTCCATAGTAGGCTGAGAAGTGCGTTCTGGCTACTAGGTACGACATATATATATATATATATATATATATATATATATATATATATATATATATATATATATATATATATATATATATATATATATATATATGCGAACAAGCCTGAATGGTCCCCAGGACTATATGCGAATGAAAACTCACACCCCAGAAGTGACTCGAACCCATACTCCCAGAAGCAACGCAACTGGTAACTACAGGGCGTCTTAATCCGCTTGACCATCACGGCCGTCAAAAGGAAGTGATAGCCGAGGCTATTTGAGCCACTTCCCCGACGGCAACTCGGATGGTAATCTTGGGCATAGCATTTCACCAAATCACCTCATTCTTTGGGGCACACGTGAGGAACACAAATGCGAACAAGCCTGAATGGTCCCCAGGACTATATGCGAATGAAAACTCACACCCCAGAAGTGACTCGAACCCATACTCCCAGAAGCAACGCAACTGGTAACTACAGGGCGTCTTAATCCGCTTGACCATCACGGCCGTCAAAAGGAAGTGATAGCCGAGGCTATTTGAGCCACTTCCCCGACGGCAACTCGGATGGTAATCTTGGGCATAGCATTTCACCAAATCACCTCATTCTTTGGGGCACACGTAAGTGGCTCAAATAGCCTCGGCTATCACTTCCTTTTGACGGCCGTGATGGTCAAGCGGATTAAGACGCCCTGTAGTTACCAGTTGCGTTGCTTCTGGGAGTATGGGTTCGAGTCACTTCTGGGGTGTGAGTTTTCATTCGCATATAGTCCTGGGGACCATTCAGGCTTGTTCGCATTTGTGTTCCTCACGTGTTCCCCAAAGAATGAGGTGATTTGGTGAAATGCTATGCCCAAGATTACCATCCGAGTTGCCGTCGGGGAAGTGGCTCAAATAGCCTCGGCTATCACTTCCTTTTGACGGCCGTGATGGTCAAGCGGATTAAGACGCCCTGTAGTTACCAGTTGCGTTGCTTCTGGGAGTATGGGTTCGAGTCACTTCTGGGGTGTGAGTTTTCATTCGCATATAGTCCTGGGGACCATTCAGCCTTGTTCGCATTTGTGTTCCTCACGTGTGCCCCAAAGAATGAGGTGATTTGGTGAAATGCTATGCCCAAGATTACCATCCGAGTTGCCGTCGGGGAAGTGGCTCAAATAGCCTCGGCTATCACTTCCTTTTGACGGCCGTGATGGTCAAGCGGATTAAGACGCCCTGTAGTTACCAGTTGCGTTGCTTCTGGGAGTATGGGTTCGAGTCACTTCTGGGGTGTGAGTTTTCATTCGCATATAGTCCTGGGGACCATTCAGGCTTGTTCGCATTTGTGTTCCTCACGTGTGCCCCAAAGAATGAGGTGATTTGGTGAAATGCTATGCCCAAGATTACCATCCGAGTTGCCGTCGGGGAAGTGGCTCAAATAGCCTCGGCTATCACTTCCTTTTGACGGCCGTGATGGTCAAGCGGATTAAGACGCCCTGTAGTTACCAGTTGCGTTGCTTCTGGGAGTATGGGTTCGAGTCACTTCTGGGGTGTGAGTTTTCATTCGCATATAGTCCTGGGGACCATTCAGGCTTGTTCGCATTTGTGTTCCTCACGTGTGCCCCAAAGAATGAGGTGATTTGGTGAAATGCTATGCCCAAGATTACCATCCGAGTTGCCGTCGGGGAAGTGGCTCAAATAGCCTCGGCTATCACTTCCTTTTGACGGCCGTGATGGTCAAGCGGATTAAGACGCCCTGTAGTTACCAGTTGCGTTGCTTCTGGGAGTATGGGTTCGAGTCACTTCTGGGGTGTGAGTTTTCATTCGCATATAGTCCTGGGGACCATTCAGGCTTGTTCGCATTTGTGTTCCTCACGTGTGCCCCAAAGAATGAGGTGATTTGGTGAAATGCTATGCCCAAGATTACCATCCGAGTTGCCGTCGGGGAAGTGGTTCAAATAGCCTCGGCTATCACTTCCTTTTGACGGCCGTGATGGTCAAGCGGATTAAGACGCCCTGTAGTTACCAGTTGCGTTGCTTCTGGGAGTATGGGTTCGAGTCACTTCTGGGGTGTGAGTTTTCATTCATATATATATATATATATATATGTTGTACCTAGTAGCCAGAACTCACTTCTGAGCCTACTATGCAAGGCCCGATTTGCCTAATAAGCCAAGTTTTCATGAATTAATTGCTTTTTGACTACCTAACCTACCTAACCTAACCTAACCTAACTTTTTCGGCTACCTAACCTAACCTAACCTATAAAGATAGGTTAGGTTAGGTTACCTAACCTAACCTAACCTATAAAGATAGGTTAGGTAGGGTTGGTTAGGTTCAGTCATATATCTACGTTAATTTTAACTCTAATAAAAAAAAATTTACCTCTTACATAATGAAATGGGTTGCTTTATCATTTCATAAGAAAAAAATTAGAGAAAATATATTAATTAATGAAAACTTGGCTTATTAGGCAAATCGGGCCTTGCATTGTAGGCTGAAAAGTGAGTTCTGGGGCCGGATTCAGGAAGGTACTTACGAAGGTTTTTCCTCTTAGCTAAGAGCGTTTTCCGTCTTAACGCCTTCGTGGCGGCTACGTCCGTATTCAATTAACTACCCTAAGTGGAAAAATCTTCGTAAGTTCATTTCGGGATTTAAGTGTGGTTTCGACCACTCGTAGCTGTCATGTTCACAGAAAATGGTACCATCCGTTTTCTATGTGCGGCGGCTGGGACGCCAGAGAGAGATTGGAGGTAAACAAGAGAGCGTACAGGACGCCCGCCAAGCTTGGTAGCTACTAGTCATGTAATCATATTAAGTATTAAAGTCAGTAACCAAGTCATGACTTTACATCAACCCTACAACCAAGACTTCCTCAGTAACACACAAACACCACATTGGCGACGAGGATGAACTGTGAACGCAGGTATTTGTTCAGTTTCAAACAAGGGAGAAGCATGCTGCCTGGAGGAGGAAGAGAAGCTGTGAGCGCCATACCCGATGCTGTATGCTAACCGATGCTGTGTGCTAACCAATGCTGTGTGCTAAACGATGCTGTGTGCTAACCGATGCTGTGTGCTACCCAAGCTGTGTGCTACCCAAGCTGTGCTGAAGAAACTGTGTACTGAGGAATCTGCCGACGTTGTGTACGAAACGACGCATTGATGTGTACAAAACCTGATGTTTTGGTTACGAAACGACGCTTCGTGCTACAAAATTCATCACGCTGAGCTGACTGCTGTACCGACTGCTGTACCAACTGCTGTACCAACTGCTGCTGTACCAACTGCTGTGCCAACTGCTGTGCTGCTGCTGTGAGTAGGAACAACACATGTACACAAGGGCTAGGTAAGAAGTCAGTTGCTGCTATATTGTGCACTGTTGTGAACTTTTGCATTAAAATGCTTGTGTGCTTTGCAAAATTAAAGTAATTACAGTGAATTCTTGACTAACATATACAGTGCAGTAAGTGTTTAATATTCTGAGGAACATTTAAGTGATAAGTTACATTTATTCAGTAAAAATGGCAAATATACCTCAGTTTCCTGCATTTGATCCTGACTGTGACCAGACAAACCTGTCACAGAGGTGGGTCAAATGGCTTAAAAGGTTTGAAAATTTGTTGATAGTTTCTGACATCAAAAGTGCTGAAAGAAAGCGTGCCTTTCTACTTCATTATGCAGGTGAGTTTGTGACATCTTTGACACACTGAAAGACACTGGTGGTGCCAAAGATTATGACACTGCCAAAGCCAAACTAACAGAGCATTTCAAACCAAGGCAAAATACTGCAATGGAAATTATGCATTTCAGGAGAGCAAAACAACTCTCTAATGAAACTGTGGATCAATACCACACACGTCTGCAGGGTTTAGCAGCCCATTGTGAGTTTGCTGATGTTGACAAAGAAATCAAACAGCAAATAATTGAAACATGCACATCTACACGTCTCCGTCGAAGAGCTCTAGAACTTGTTGATGATGAAAGTTCTCTTACCAAGATACTGGATATTGCTCGTCGAATGGAAGATGCTGCACGTGATGCTCGTGTCATGGAGTGCAGTGCCAACAACGGTTCTGCCACTGTTACTAACAGTGATGAGGTACGTAAGGTTCAGGGAGGACACCGTGATCAAAGAAGATATCATGGCAAACCTAACAGTAAATTTAGCCGAGAACCACGTCACAACTGGGGTCAAGGAACAAGGCTCAAGCAGTCACAACGACCCACATCAGAGGGTGTCAACAATAAATGTTACAATTGTGGAGGAGACTACCCACACCAAGGTAATGTTTGTCCTGCTCAAGGTAAGAAGTGCTATGAGTGTAGAAAACTAGGTCATTTTGGTGCTATGTGTCGTTCTGCACTAAAGAAACCACAGTCAATGAATAAAAGCACTGTACGAGGATCAGGTCATAGGGGTCGAGGTGGTAAACAAAATATTGCACCTCAAATCAAGAATGTTAACACTGTACAAGACAACATTTCATTACAACCAGTCTCAGATGACAGTGAATGTGATTATACTTATGGAGTACAAGCAATCACAGAATGGAATGATCTTCCAAACAACCCAGAGACATGTGTATACATTGCTGGTATTTGTCTCAAGGTTCTCATTGACACTGGATCAAACATTGACACCATTGCTGAGTGCCAATATGAGAAATTTAAAAAACAGTTCCCAAAGCTTGAGAACTATAATGGCAAAGCCACTGCCTATGCTTCAAAGGTAGCCTTGCCAGTGATTGGAACTTTCACTGCAGAGATTAAGTCAAAGAATGCAATGCTCATTACTACATTCCATGTTGTTAGGAATGCAAAGGAGTCTTTACTCAGTTACAAGACTTCAACCAAATTGGGGCTACTTCAGCTTTCTAATGCTGTAGCAGTGGAATCTGCAAACAATGTTGATGGTATTGTTGCTGAATTCTCTGATCGATTTAAATCCATAGGTTGTTATACTGATAGCAAAGTACATCTGCATATCAACCCAGATGTAATTCCAGTTGCCCAACCACATCGCCGACAACCATTCCATACTCGCAAGAAAGTTGATGCCGAACTGGATAGGCTGATGGAACTAGATATCATTGAACCAGTTACAGGCCCAACACCATGGGTAAGCCCAATTGTCACTCCACCAAAGCCGAAGAATCCAGATGAGATACGCATTTGTGTGGACATGCGTGTTCCCAACAAGGCAATAATGCGTGAACGCCATCCTACACCCACTGTAGATGATATGATCTACCGCTTGAATGGTGCAACTGTATTCAGCAAGTTAGATTTAAACAAGGGCTATCATCAGCTTGAACTTGATGAGGAGAGTCGATTCATCACAACGTTTACGACACATCGAGGTCTGTATAGGTACAAGCGCCTGAGTTTTGGTATTAACAGTGCTGCCGAGGTATTCCAGCACATCATCAGCCAGGTATTGCAAGACATACCTAATGCTGACAACATGTCTGATGACATCATTGTTTATGGCCGTACCCAAGCTGAACACGACAAAGCTCTTCGTGCAACATTGCAACGCTTACGAGAAAAGAATTTGACGTTAAGCCGAGCAAAGTGTGAGTTCAATCAACATAAAATTGAATTCTTTGGACATGTACTTAGTGACAAAGGTCTGTCTCCAGATCCTAAGAAAGTTGCAGATATCAAGAATGCTGCACCTCCTTCAACGTCCACTGAAGTACATAGTTTTCTGGGAATGGCAAACTACTGTTCTCGCTTCATTCCAGATTTTGCTACCATTACAAAGCCTCTACGTGAGCTCCTGAAGAAAAATGCATCATGGTACTGGAGCGATATCGAGCAAAATGCATTTGATGCTGTGAAAGATGCACTAGTAGAGAATGCGACTGCTGCATACTTTGATCCATCAATGGACACTGAGTTAACGGTGGATGCTAGTCCTGTTGGTTTAGGTGCTGTTTTAGCCCAACACAAACCTGGTCAACCAGATTCCAGAGTAGTAATTGCCTACGCCAGCCGTTCTCTCACAGATGTTGAGCAACGATACAGTCAGACAGAGAAGGAAGCTCTTGCTCTTGTATGGGGCTGTGAACACTTCAATGTGTATCTGCTTGGTGCGCCCTTCACCACGATGGTCACTGACCACAAACCGTTGGAGACCATCTTCAATAATCCAAAGTCCAAACCACCAGCTCGCATTGAGAGATGGGCTCTTCGTCTGCAACCATACAACTTTACGGTGAAATACAAGCCGGGTGCAGGCAATCCCGCTGATTACATCAGTCGACATCCTGCCAACAGTTTCACCATCACCAAGCATCAGCAAGTTGCCGAGGAATATGTACACTCTGTAACCTGTGATGCAGTCCCTAAGGCTCTTACTCTTGATGAAATCCGTACTGCAACCCTAGAGGACCCAACTCTGCAAGCAACAGTGGATGCATTGACTAAGAAAAAGTTTCCACGCATCGCACCCTCAGGAGTTGACCAAGATGCATTCAAAGCACTTGAACGCATCCAGACAGAATTAAGTGTTACGCAACAACGCGACACTGTGCTGCGAGGTACTCGTATCGTGATTCCAGCTGTTCTCCAGCAACGTGCTCTGAAGCTTGCACATCAAGGACACCAAGGTCTTGTTAGGACGAAACAGCTGCTACGAGAAAAGGTGTGGTTTCCTGGCACTGATCGTCAAGCAAAGGATATGCATGATGCCTGTGTCCCTTGCCAAGCTGCAGTGGATACTTCAAGACCAACACCTCTACAACCTTCACCACTACCTGCTGCACCATGGACGGAAGTATCGATGGACTTCTGCGGACCGCTACCAACTGGAGAGTACTTGATGGTAGTCATTGATGATCACTCACGTTATCCAGAAGTAGAAATCATCACTTCCACATCTGCAAAGGCTGTCATCCCGAAACTCGACAAGATCTTTTCAAACTTTGGCATTCCTGAAATTGTCAAGACAGACAATGGACCGCCATTCAATGGACAAGACTTCGTCAACTTTTCTGAGCATATTGGATTCAAACACCGCCGTGTGATGCCACTACATCCTCAAGCAAATGGAGAAGTTGAGAGATTCATGCAACCTCTCATGAAAGCGGTACGCTGTGCTCATGCCGAAGGACGATCCTGGAAACAAGCTATGTATGCTTTTCTCAGGAACTACCGTGCAACACCACATGGAACACTGGGCAAGTCGCCTGGCGAACTTTTATTTGGACGTCCTATGAGAATCGCACTACCCGTCATGCCAGCCGAGGTAACGGATAAACGTCTCGCTCAGAAGGATGCACTAGCCAAGGGCAAAATGAAAATTGCTCATGATCAACGTGCAAAGGAACAGTTCATAAAGGTTGGTGACACTGTTCTCGTTAAAAAGAAAAAAGAGGGAAAGTTAGATATGCCGTATGATACAAAACCATATAAAGTGATTAGTGTAAAAGGAACTATGGTAACAGCTAGTAATAGAGATCATAGTATAACACGTAATATGGCTTATTTCAAAGTGATTCCAACTAGTGTAGAAAATGATGAAGTGCAAAATCGTGCAAAAGAAAAAGAAAAAAATAGTTATAACCCGACAAACAATTCATCAAGGGATGTTATTGCATTTAAGGACTCTCGTCCTAAACGTCATGTTAAACGCCCTACACGATTTGATGATTAATTGTGTTCCTATGTAATGAAAAGTATTTACTTATTGTGCTAAACTAAATTTAATATTGTTTGAATAATGCAGATATCTCATTCAATATTTTGTAACTTTGTAGTACAGTTTCTTTCATGTTTGTTTAACATTGTATATGTATTTTTAACATTGAAATCCTTTGTGGAAAAGATTAAGTTGTTTAAATTCTTTGTGTGCTTAATTAATGTTAAATGTATGCAGTATCTCTTGATATGGTAATAACTTACTTTGTGTCAATAACTTTGCTTTGTGCTACAAGCATGGTAGACATCCTGTATTCATTCTTTTTAAAGAAAAGGAGGGATGTCATGTTCACAGAAAATGGTACCATCCGTTTTCTATGTGCGGCGGCTGGGACGCCAGAGAGAGATTGGAGGTAAACAAGAGAGCGTACAGGACGCCCGCCAAGCTTGGTAGCTACTAGTCATGTAATCATATTAAGTATTAAAGTCAGTAACCAAGTCATGACTTTACATCAACCCTACAACCAAGACTTCCTCAGTAACACACAAACACCACAGTAGCTTTACGTAAACTGGATATAAGTCATTTTTTCTCTACTTCATAACACTGGGATCGATTTATGATATTGGAACATGACCAAAATATTATAGCTGGTGAATCTAGTGAAGAGTAGTCCTTCGTGTTAGTTATATATGCATTCTCTGCTTGAAGCTTGAAGTAAATATGTGTTTGATGATAGTAGAATTAGTTTTATAATAGCAAGATATTATACCAGTAGTTATTAAGTAAATAAACACTGGTGAACATGAAAAATGAGAGAAGGTGATGAGACCTGCCTGATGTGATCATTTACTATCACCAAATGCCCCTGTTCACCTAGTAATCAGTAAGGGTGTACCTTAGCTATACATATACAGTTTTAATTTATTTTGTTTGGTTTTATTTTGAAATTAAATGTGGGTGAGACATAAAAGAAAAACATCCTGAACAAATGATGTTAGGTTAGGGTATAAACTACAAAAACTTTGGTCATTGAATACTTAGGCCTCTAATTATGGCCTGTTAAAAAAAAGAGAGGGATGGGGACTGAATAGGGACAAGGGGCTGATGGAAGAAAGGTGGCAGGATAAATAGACAATCATGGGCACCACACTGTACACCCCCAAATATGTATGTACAGTATGTGTGTGTATATATATATTTCATCTTACAGGCTGTATTACAATATGCTTTATTTTTCCTAGGTACCCAATACTGTATAGTGTTCCTGGACACGCATCCAAAAAAATACCAATTTTAACAGTTAAAAACATTTGAAATGTTATTGCTTATTGCTTTACGTAATGAGCTAGCTTTAAGGAGAGAAAGAGTCTTTAAAGATCGTCTATATCCATTAGATGTAAGTGATAAAAAATTGTTAAGGTACTATCGTTTTCCACGTCATATGATCTTAAGACTTTGTGAAGACCTTAAAGATGATATTGAAAGAATAACTAGAAGAGGTCAAGCCATTCCTGCCCATACATCATTGTTAGTAGCTCTGAGATTTTATGCAAGTGGAAGTTTCCAAAGTGTTATTGGAGATTCAACTGGTCTCAGTCAATCGAGTGTATCAAGAATAATAACTGGAGTGACGGAAGCTCTCTACAGAAAAGGACTAGCAGAAATAAAAATGCCAACAGAGATGAATGAAATTATACAAACTAAGTTAAAATTTAATAATATCAGTAGGTTTCCCAATGTAATTGGAGCAATCGATTGTACCCATGTCCCCATTAAAGCTCCAAAAGTTGAAGAAAACATATATGTAAATAGAAAACAATATCATTCTTTGAACATTCAAGTTGTGTCAAATCCTGATAATGTAATCATGGATTTCTGTGCAAGATACTCTGGAAGCACTCATGATGCTTTCATATGGGCTAACAGCAGACTCCATGACAGATTTGAAGCAGGAGAATTTGGCATTTCCTATTTGCTAGGTAAGATATGCATTTTATATATATGACCTTCATTTATAGTACAGTAGGTTGCCTATTTGTTATTTATCGAGTCACAACAAATACACTGTACAGTCTATAAATAAAAGTTGTTTAATATTGAATGGTAACAGCTTATTGTATTATGAATAGTATAAAGAAATTTATTCATGTTGATTTTATATTAAAGAAATGAAAGTGTGTTTTAGCCCTGATATGGAGAATGAGAGTGAGAATTTTGAATGGAAATCAGCAGAAATGTGTTTAAACTGGTGTTTATATACATCATGTGTCATGGGTGTACCAGAGATTACAAGTGGATGATTAAGTTAAATATGGAAGGAAGTGGATTACATTTTGGTTGTTTTGACATGTCAGTTATATGCCTCTGAACATTAAATGAGAATGATGTATGTAATGCAAGAGGTATTCATATGACAGAGGAAGGTAACCAACCACTTCAGATGCTAGAATCAAATAGTGTGTGAAAGACAGTGTGGGTTTAGGATTATTGAGTGATTTTTAAAGATGTATGCACATTTTATAAATTAAATATCTATGCAGGTGACAGTGGCTATCCCTTGCAACACAACTTACTTACACCCTTCACAAACCCTGAAAACCCTCCAGAAGAGCTGTATAACAGGAGCCATGCAAGAACAAGAGTGGTAATCGAGAAAACTTTTGGCGTGTTAAAATCTCGGTTTAGGTGTCTCCACAGGTCTGGTGGTAGTCTTCAATATGAACCAGATAAATGTGCAAAGATTTCAGTTGCATGTATGTTGTTGCACAATTATTGCATTGAGCAAAGAATACCTCTTGAAGAGATCATTGATGATGACTTTATAATGAATGAAAATGTTGAAGGTGGAGCACATGAAAATGGGCACACACAAAGAAGGGAAGTAGTAAGGAATTTTTTCTCATAAATTTTTATTTCAAATCATACTTATATAACAAAGTAAAACATGTAATTGAAAACACTACATAATGGAACTTTTGTATAAAAATACAAGTACAGTAACTCAAGAATTTATCAATAACGGAAATCAAAAACATTTATAATTGGATTCATAGATTTATTTGTAAGTTATCCTATCGATTTTTACCTATTAAATTCAATAGCACATACTGTATATGTAAGTGAAACATAAATATACAAACAAACTGTTACAAACATGTACCTGCTGATTTGGAAACATTATTATCCTGCTATACTTTATATGGAAAGTCAGATACCTGAGGAGAAATATATGCATCTGACAAAAGACCAAAAATTTGTTTGAAAAATATATCAATAAATATTTATTCATAGACACTAAGAAATGTGGTACATAATATGGCTGGGTAAATTTTTGGTTTGTAAAATAACAGTGTTTGTTAGCCAATGTTGTGTATACACAGCATTAGCCTTAAAATTGAATTATTTTAATTATAAAATAAAGTTGCTTTCAATACAGTACAGTGTTTAATATACCTTACATGTAAGGGAAAAATTTAATATAATTTTATTTAAATGATATACACAAAACAATGATATAGGCCATCAATATGTTGCCCTTAGACCAATTTGAGGTGAAACATATATTAGGGATGTGATAAAATAATTATATCTTTGCCATTAATCTTTTTGCCAATAAAAATGTTTCTTATTCTGGTGTTTTTTTCATATTGTCACTACTTTGAACTCTCAACAATTAAACCTAGCAATTGATAAACATTCTTTAATACAAAAAACATGTAAATATTTACACCAAACATAAGTTGACTATATGAGGTAGATTGGTTATTAAATTACACTATATACTATGCAAGTCATAGCAAAATTAATGATATGAATAATTGTTACATTTTAATGTTTCAATATTGTTCTTATTTACAATTGTTATTACAAAATATTATAATTTCTTAAACTATTTTTAGAGATTATAATTAGAAAGATTTAAATAAATTTCATAGTGCCTGATTATTTTTCTTGACTGAAGATTTAAGATCCTGAAATTTCTTGCGAACATCGGCTTGTTGTCTTGAGCAGAGACCAACACCACTTACAGCAACAGCTACTTGGCTCCAGGCACAGTGTTTATCTTGGGTAATGACTTGTCTTGATAGCTTCCCAAAAATTATGCGTTCTCTCTTCTTAACCTCATCAACGAGAACTGTCAGCTCCTCTTCACTCAAGTTTGCTTTCCTTTTTATCCCAGATATTTTCTTTGTCTTATTTATTTATGAATACTAAGAGGATGTAGTATGTTTGTTTTGGTTCTTGATAGTAGGTGTAGTTTGCGTGAAGTGTCTATTCTCTCGATGACTGCACGAGTACAAATGTTGGGAGACGCGTTAATGTTGAGAATGACTAGGTTTCAAAAGTGTTTGATGTCTTGTACTGTAGATAAAGTGAATAAACAGAGGCGTGTTAGAGGGAGACGCCGCACTGTAGGACGGGGTGGTTTTGTGCTGGCGTCAGCTAATCCTTGGTGCTGCGGCCAGACACTTGTCTTCTGTGTTTGCCTGTTGGTTGCGCCAACTATGAATGTGGCACAGGTCAAATGTGGCCACTTTGTTGGTCACTGGAGATATTTAGCCAGTGCTTTGATTATTGGATAATTTTCATGTAACGAGATGTCACCTAGTAATATACACGATGGTAAAGGTTATTTTAAGTGCGCTATTTTTTTTGTTTTATTTACTCTGGCACTACAATGTCGAAACCAGTGAAGGAGATAGTGTTTGATTGTTTCAGGCACATGACTGGATGCACAGATCATTTCTTCTTCTTGATAGTAGGTAGAGTTTGCAACAGATGATTTTTCTGACAACAATACCACGAGGAACCACAATGTTTACATAACACAGCTGATATTGCATTAGCGTGATTGGTCAGGTTAGAAATGTAACAGTCACTCTGATTGGCCAAACGAAACACAGTAGTGACCTCTGTCGGCACGTAAGTGAACAAGACCCAAAACCTAAATATCTTCTTAAGTGGACCTTATTGAATCGCACCTAAGCATCTTCTTAGGGCGCACTTAGGAACCTTCGTAGCAAACCCACTTACGAAGAAATACACAGAGCTTCCTGAATCTAGGTCCTGGCTACTAGGTACGACATATATATAAATATGCGCATGTAGCGCATCCACTATGGGAGAGCTATTTCCTTCAAAAAGTATAATCGTGTGGCTTTATGTTTAAAAAAACAATTTCAAGTACATTCTTTGATTGAAAAACTTGAATATAAATACAAGTGTTAATTGTAAATGACCAGTTATAAACATAAATAAGAAGTAGGAAAAATTATGTGTGTAACCAGACAAAAACATTGGAACGCTTAGGTGATGAGAGGGTAAACAACCGCCACCATTTTAGCAGCATCCGCCGGTGATGTCCAGCACGAGCATTAAGGGAAAACCTTGACACAAACTGCACCTATCATATAGAAGAAGCACCACCATTGACCGCCAAGTGCTCACATCAAGTCTAACTCTAAGAAACAACACTCAATCCTTGACGCTTCTCCCAACATCCGGGGGAGAAAACCTTCCTCACAAACTGCACCTGTCATAAAGAAGATGAAGACTCACCAGTGTCCACAGTGTCCAAAGGTATTCACCCGTCCTGGAGATGTGAAACGTCACATTTTAGTGCATTCAGGTGATAAACCTCATGAGTGTCCAGAGTGTGGGAAGAGATTCAGTCTGCGTGGAAATATGAAGACTCACATGTTAGTGCATTCAGATGATAAACCTCATGAATGTCCAGAGTGTGGGAAGAGATTCAGTCAGCATGGACATATGAAGACTCACAGGATGGTACATGCGGATGAGAGACCTTTTCAATGTGCTGAGTGTGGCAAAAAATTTAGAGTACGTGGAACTATAACAAGGCACATGTTAGTGCATTCAGGTGACAAGCCTCATGAATGTCCAGAGTGTAGGAAGAAGTTCAGTCGTCTTGGAAGTATGAAGACTCACATGTTAGTGCATTCAGGCGACAAACCTCATGAATGTCCAGAGTGTGGGAAGAGATTCAGTCGTCTTGGAAGTATGAAGACTCACATGTTAGTGCATTCAGGCGACAAACCTCATGAATGTCCAGAGTGTGGGAAGAGATTCAGTCGTCTTGGAAGTATGAAGATTCACCGGAAGGTGCATGCTAATGAGAGACCTTTTCAATGTGCCGAGTGTGGCAAAAAATTTAGAGAACGTGGAAAAATAATAAGGCACATGTTAGTGCATTCAGGTGACAAACCTCATGAATGTCCAGAGTGTGGGAAGAGATTCAGTCTACGTCGAAGTATGACGACTCACATGTTAGTGCATTCAGGTGACAAACCTCATGAGTGTCCAGAGTGTGGGAAGAGATTCAGTGAGCGTGGAAATATGAAGCGTCACATGATGGTGCATGCGGATGAGAAAGCTTTTCAATGTGCCGAGTGTGGCAAAAAATTTAGAGAACGTGGAAAAATAATAAGGCACATGTTAGTGCATTCAGGTGACAAACCTCATGAATGTCCAGAGTGTGGGAAGAAATTCAGTCTACGTCGAAGTATGACGACTCACATGTTAGTGCATTCAGGTGACAAACCTCATGAGTGTCCAGAGTGTGGGAAGAGATTCAGTCAGCATGGACATATGAAGACTCACAGGATGGTACATGCGGATGAGAGACCTTTTCAATGTGCCGAGTGTGGCAAAAAATTTAGAGTACGTGGAACTATAATAAGGCACATGTTAGTGCATTCAGGTGACAAGCCTCTGGAGTGTCCAGAGTGTGGGAAGAGATTCAGTCGTCTTGGAAGTATGAAGATTCACCGGAAGGTGCATGCTAATGAGAGACCTTTTCAATGTGCCGAGTGTGGCAAAAAATTTAGAGTACGTGGAAAAATAATAAGCCACATGTTAGTGCATTCAGGTGACAAGCCTCTGGAGTGTCCAGAGTGTGGGAAGAGATTCAGTCGTCTTGGTGATATGAAGAAGCACAAAATGATACATGCAGATAATAGGCTAAACACTTAAAGTGTGGAAGGTAATTAAGAGAATGTTGAATGATAATGTGGCACATATAGGTATATTAACTTAACTTTAATCTAACAGTGTGCTATCACAATGTCAGTTGGATGTTCTTCAAAGGTAATTCAATTTTGTTTGAGAAATACACTTCACCATGAAAGGTAAAGATAAAGATATTTTATTATATTGTTCTTTTATGAAAGTTAGATGACCAAGCAAGAACTAGAGAAGCTGACACTATAGGAAAATTCAAAATTGCTTATAAGTATAGAAATATCTCTTTAGTTTAGCAAAGATAAATCAAAGCTTTAAATGTTTTTCTTCATATTTATGGAAATAATAATGTGCTTTCTGTTTTTGTTCTCTGTGAAAATTTATTTAAAATGTAATATACTCTGTAGCTAAGTTATGGACATTTTTGTTGTAATATTATTTAGCATTGGTGCTGGTGAAGAAGACAGTCTGAGACGTACTTAAGATGAGACCATTTGATTGATAGGGAAATGTAGGTTAATCAAGGAATTTTCTCATCAGATTCATATGCAAACTGATGTCTATTTTATATTTTTTGTTTAGACATATTTATGAATAATACTCTTGATTATAAATATTTCACCAAAGAGTTTATTGAAGGCAGATTGGCATTTATAACTGTCAGTCAAGTTAATATGAAATTTAAATTTATATTACTCTAGAAATTTACATCACTCTAAATTTTCCAGAAATTTTTATTACTCTAGCCTAACTTTATCAGTTATGCTGTAATTGTCTTGGAATAATATTTTACCCGATTTACCTGAGGGCCACTAACCCTAGTGGCCTCAATAAAAACGGGAAGCTTGCAGCTTGTTGAAGGTTCCCTTCCCCTCCCCCATTTTCCTTGATTTTTTCCTGGTATATTTTGAAATTCAGCACATTTTGGCAGTTATGGCGTTGGTGGGTAGTCGGTTCCATCGATCAATAACCCTGTGGGTGAAAAAGCCTGTTTCAAAATTATATTAGCTTGATTAGCAATAATATTATTCTGATTCGTATAATCCTGTCAATTATATTATCCAAACTGGCAATTATATTAAGATGATTGTGAATTACATAAACCATACTGGCAATTATATTAGCATGACTGTCAATTTATATCAAACATATATTTATTTATGTTGTGGTGCGCGTGGGTTCTATTACATCTATCAAGGGAGAGTTTCAGATCAGGATTAGCATTTAGGAACAAAGTTTTGTACATGTAAATAGCACAAGAGAATGTGTAGAGTGAGTGTATATTTAGCATGTTCAGAGATTTAAACAGAGACTTTGTGTTGTTTAAAGACAGTTTTATTGTTCTGATAGCAGATTTTTATTGGGTGGTGATGAGCATCAGGTAATTTGCAGTGGATGAATGAACCCCATGCACAGATACCATATGTTCACATACCAACCCTAATTTTCAAAGAAAACTCTAGATTTTTAGCTCCAGTCATTTCATTGCTCTACAACAAATCATTTGAACAACAAACCTTTCCTGATATTCTAAGGGAAAAAAAGCAAGAGTAACCTTAGTCCATTAACCCTCAAACCGCTAGGGGCCCAAATGGAATTCACACCCACAGGCGCAACAAAAAAATAAATCCAAAAAATTCTTTCGTCTTATAGAAGTGTTCATTTTTGTTCCCTGATCACGGAAAAAATAACAAAAAAATCGTAGGTGGCATATTTTAGCCGCAATAGGGTAGGGAAGTGTGGCAAAAAAGGGGCGTTGGCAGAGCCTTCGCCAGACGAGGTCTACTCCGCCCGAGCTGTCAGACGGCAGTTGCCACAAATATATTATTACTTTATTATTTCAATGTCTCTGATTTTTTCTTAGTTTTTTGCAGTAATATTATTCCATACAGTGAATTGTGGTATATTTATATTATAAAATGTGTGAACCATCGCTGTACTCAAAATTATGGTGTGCATATTAGTGATTCAATTATTATGTTCATAAAACAATAAACAAATAGTTTTGCTGTTGTTACACTATATACACAGGTTATATATAAGTATTTGCATGTTTTGTACATCATAACGAACTACTAAGTTGGTCTTGTGAGTCAAAAAGCAACGAGGAGTGAACCACCAAACACCAGCGAGCCACTCCCTCCCTCAACACCACCTCACTCACCCTCATTCACCTCCCACAATACTCTTTTGTATTTATTCACTATACACAGACGTTATATATACGTATTTACATGTTTTGTTCACCATAACTGTACATCTAAGCTTGTATGGTGAGTGAAGGCCATAAGACGTAGCTACTCACACAGTCAGCTGATCGGCGGCCGCCCTCAAGGCCAGACACACTAATATTTGTCATCCAACAATATTGTTTGTGGTGTTATTACGCTATATACACACATTATATATAAGTATCTACCTGTTTTATTCACCATACCTGAACAAATAAGCTGGTATGGTGCCTAAAGACCATAGTGGCCACCAGTAAACACCATGCCAAGTCGTGCAGACGACGCTCCTCCCTCACCAAAATGGCGGCTCCCAATCTACTCCTCTCGCTGTTATCTCACACTATACACACGTTATATATAAATATCTACATTTGTGTTCACCATGGCGAACCACTAAGCTGGTATGGTGAGTGCAGTCAATAAATGGTGGCCACACACAGTCAGAAGACGCCACAACCCTCCCTCCCACAGCCTTACTCCTCCCTCCATGGAGCACAGCGCTAAATATCACCACAATCCTGCTATTATCAGAATCCTGGTCAGTTTTATCACAGTCAGGGGGCTTCAGTAATACTATCACTGCTAAATAATAGCAGTATCATTTATATTATGGTATTTGTAGGCGATGCTGTGGTCACAAGCTGAACAGCGGTGCTGTGAGCTCGTGTTGCGTGCGCCAGCCTTGGTGGCTTGCTCAATACTGACGCTGTAACACCCAAGAATGTTTTCCTGGATTTTTTTTCTAGGTGGCATCTGGCAACTATCGGTCGTGGCTGTACTATAGCTGCCCCTATCCCAGGCGGGGCATTTAAATTATAGCGCTAGACACGAAATCATATATAAATGATGTGCGCGGTTTCGGTTTTGTCACTGATATCATTTATATATGATATGCGCGGTTTGAGGGTTAAAGTGTCAATCTCCCTGAAGTCAACAATTATAAACCAATATCAACTCTGCAGATTTTGTCTAAAATATTTTAAAGAGTTAATCTACAAGCAGCCTTAATCCTATTTAGCAAAACAAAATTTACTTAGTTCTTGCCATAATGGTTTCAGGCCCAAAAAAGGACCAATCATGCACCGATTAGTATGATTAACTTTATATATGCAGCTCTTGGAAGAAATGAGTACCCTTGTTTATTTATTTGTTGACCTACATTAAGACTTTTTTACACTGTTAACACATTAACTTTCTTAAATTACAACATTACGGAGTAAGAGGTTAATCCCTCCAATACCTAGAGTCTTACCTTAGTGACAGGCTCCAGTATGTCTCTGTGAATGATTCCAATTCACCCACTCTACCTATTAACACTGGTGTTACACTGGGCAGTATTCTTCACCCTCTCGTCTTTCTCATCTCCCCTCCCTTTCCAGCCCGTTGCCATCATGAGGGGGCTTGGTTGGCGGATGGTAGAGTGTGATGCTCCATGGGACAGTGTCCTCTGTCCTTTTGAAGCCTAATGCTCTTGCTGCCATCTTTGCTAATTGTGCTGAATACTTTTTCCTATTAAGTTTAATTTTTCCTTCCCAATTCTCCTGTTTAATTGCTATTTCCTTGTGACATTTTGCAATTCTTAATTATTCTTTCAAATGTTTTCTTTTGTTTAGACACCGGGTTTTTGGGGAGGCACACCCTCTCACCCATAAAACTGTGATACTCGGCATTGTCGAGCAAGAGGACATCTTTATTGTCAATCTTTTCCTTCATTGCTGAGCCCAATTATATCATGCTGAGCTTCCATTATATCTTGACGGACTGATGATTCCTATGGTTGCGATTGTAGGGCGTATATCTACAGTGCACCCCTGGGGGGTGGGGGCCTTTGTCTTGTTGGGTGTCCTATCCTCTAATTGTGGCTCCATGGTGGGTATGGGGCCTTGTTTGTTGATGAAATGTTTATTCGTTCATTTACATGCTGATATCTGACCCTCTTTTTAACTTCTAAGACGTGAGGGTGGTAGACCAGGCCCCCCAAGTCGGACTGTGATGGAAAGCTAGGCTCTGTAGCCCACACTACATTGGTCCCAGATCAGGCAGCTCCTGACTCTCCCTGCTTGATGGGGTTCTGGGAGCTCTTCTACGACCTGACTTGTGAGTGCTTGGTCCACCAGGTCCCAACTACCCCTATCTGCTCCCCCTCCCACCTCTGTGGCTGGGTTGAGCCCCAAGCTCCCAATGATGACCACCTCATCACATGGAGTGGCTCCATCTCTCCTTGTAACAACTGGGCCTCTTTGCCCCCCTCCCCCCTCTTACTGGGGTTACCTTAAGGGGGTGCTTGGGGGTGCTCGGTGCTGTTCCCTCCGCAGTCACACTCGCACGATTCCTTCCAGTTCTAATACGTTCCAAGCTTTATTTGGTTCTGCTACATGGATTAAGCATTTTGATCTTAGTCATGTTGATTCTACTGGTCCTGATGATTTATTCATCCATATACACCTAGTTGATCTGGTGGATACCTTTGTCATTTTTATCCCCACGCCTACTGGTACGTGTTTCTTTGCAGCTCCTTCTCGGGAAGCTGCTGTCTGCTTAGCCTCGTTGTCCTGCATTGGGAAACCCCGGTTCGGATCAACAAAAATGCCTTGTTAAATGCTAGGATTTACACAGTGTTTCTCCCACACCATGTAGCGACTGGTGATAGCTGTCAATGCTATCAATCAGAGCTATCGATGTGCTTTAATATACCTAGTAATCTCTCATTTTTTTTTTACAAAGTATCTGTCAACTTTTTATAAATTTTGCTTCAATTTACCTACTTAAAATTATCCATTAGATTAAGGACCTTTTCGAAACGCTGCATGTACTAGTAGCTTTACAAGAATGTAAACACCATGCTATGCACCCCTAACATACCCAATGTTCCTTTTGTGTGTGTTATTTATACTTTATATTTAAAGTTATACCCATTGTTTCATGTTTTGTCTTGTGCTTGTCCCAAGTTTGTTCACCTCACCCAAAACTCTTGTACCATATCACCTCACCCAAATGCGAGTACAGTATAAGTATGGATGTATAATGAGTGTTTACAGGTTACAGTTGTGTGTGTAAACTAAAGTCTTTGAAAATGTAATAAGTTATTACGAAATGTGTTCAGGCATCATCTCAGACTAGAAATATAAATAAATTTTGGAGAATTGATTTTTCAATTACCATTGACAGTGATAATAAACATAAGAAATATTGAGAAAATACATGTTAAAATTATTAATCTTACCTTTTCGGTCATATTTAACAACATATGTTTTCAAGAAAGACTGCTACCATAATATACTAATATATATATATATATATATATATATATATATATATATATATATATATATATATATATATATATATATATATATATATATATATATATATATATATATTTATATATATATATATATATATATATGTCGTACCTAGTAGCAGGAACTCACTTCTCAGCCTACTATTCAAGGCCCGATTTGCCTAATAAGCCAAGTTTTCCTGAATTAATATATTTACTATAATTTTTTTCTTATGAAATGATAAAGCAACCCTTTTCTCTATGTATGTGGTCAATTTCTTTTTATTGGAGTTAAAATTAACGTAGATATATGACCGAACCTAACCAACCCTATCTAACCTAACCTAACCTATATTTATAGGTAAGGTTAGGTTAGGTAGCCAAAAAAAGCTAGGTTAGGTTAGGTTAGGTAGGTTAGGTAGACGAAAAAACATTAATTCATGAAAACTTGGCTTATTAGGCAAATCGGGCCTTGAATAGTAGGCTGAGAAGTGCGTTCTGGCTATTAGGTACGACATATATATATTTATATATATATATATATATATATATATATATAATGTCATACCTAGTAGCCAGAACGCTCTTCTCGGCCTACTATGCAAGGCCCGATTTGCCTAATAGGCCGAATGATTTTCTTTATTATTAATAAATTGTTTGCAGTTAGTTTATTTGAATTATTATTATTATTTTATATTAAGAACAAAAATTATTGACGTAGTTGAGTTTGTTTAGGTTAGGTTAGGTAGGGTTGGCTAGGTTCAGTCATACATCTACATTAGTTTTATGTCAAATATAAACAAATTAACTCATACATAATGAAATGGATAGCTTTATCATTTCATAAAAAAAAAAAATATATATGTCAGGGAAACTTGGGTTATTAGGCAAATCGGGCTTGCATAGTAGGCAGAGTACTGCGTTCTGGCTACTAGGTACAACATATATATATATATATATGTCGTACCTAATAGCCAGAACGCACTTCTCAGCCTACTATGCAAGGCCCGATTTGCCTAATAAACCAAGTTTTCATGAATTAATTGTTTTTCGACTACCTAACCTACCTAGCCTAACCTAACCTAACTTTTTCGGCTACCTAACCTAACCTAACCTATAAAGATAGATTAGGTTAGGTTAGGTAGGGTTGGTTAGGTTCGGTCATATATCTACGTTAATTTTAACTCCAATAAAAAAAAATTGACCTCATACATAATGAAATGGGTAGTTTTATCATTTCATAAGAAAAAAATTAGAGAAAATATATTAATTCAGGAAAACTTGGCTTATTAGGCAAATCGGGCCTTGCATAGTAGTCTGAGAAGTGCGTTCTGGCTACTAGGTACGACATATGTATATATATATATATATATATATATATATATATATATATATATATATATATTTATATATATATATATGTCGTACCTAGTAGCCAGAACGCACTTCTCAGCCTACTATGCGAGGCCCGATTTGCCTAATAAGCCAAGTTTTCATGAATTAATTGTTTTTCGACTACCTAACCTACCTAACCTAACCTAACCTAACTTTTTCGGCTACCTAACCAAACCTAACCTATAAAGATAGGTTAGGTTAGGTTAGGTAGGGTTGGTTAGGTTCGGTCATATATCTACGTTAATTTTAACTCCAATAAAAAAAAATTGACCTCATTCATAATGAAATGGGTAGCTTTATCATTTCATAAGAAAAAAATTAGAAAAAATATATTATTTCAGGAAAACTTGGCTTATTAGGCAAATCGGGCCTTGAATAGTAGGCCAAAAAGTGAGTTCTGGCTACTAGGTACGACATATATATATATATATATATATATATATATATATATATATATATATATATATATATATATATATTTATATATATATATATATATATATATATATATATATATATATATATATATATATATATATATATATATATATATATATATGTCGTACCTAGTAGCCAGAACTCACTTCTCAGCCTACTATGCATGGCCCGATTTGCCTAATAAGCCTAGTTTTCATGAATTAATGTTTTTTCGACAACCTAACCTACCTAACCTAACCTAACCTAACGTTTTCGGCTACCTAACCTAACCTAACCTATAAAGATAGGTTAGGTTAGGTTAGGTAGGGTAGGTTAGGTTCGGTCATATATCTACATTAATTTTAACTCCAATAAAAAAAATTGACCTCATACATAATGAAATGGGTAGCTTTATCATTTCATAAGAAAAAAATTAGAGAAAATATATTAATTCAGTAAAACTTGGCTTATTAGGCAAATCGGGCCTCGCATAGTAGGCTGAGAAGTGAGTTCTGGCTACTAGGTACGACATATATATATATATATATATATATACAGAGCACCACTTGGTTTCCGAACTTTAGTTATCCGAAACTTCCAGTTTCCCGATTGGGGTTGGGGAGTCATGCTACCCGAACAAAGTTCGGGTAGGAAGGGGTCCGCCAAGCGTCATGCTGGCTTGG
Organism: Procambarus clarkii; assembly: GCF_040958095.1. Lineage (NCBI taxonomy): Eukaryota > Metazoa > Arthropoda > Malacostraca > Decapoda > Cambaridae > Procambarus > Procambarus clarkii. Next base: position 34,404,269 of record NC_091206.1, on the reverse strand, counting down.
TGTGGTGGGTGGGAGATGATACAGTTTGCCCACTGTGACTTCACAGATTCACGGCCTATTATTCCTATTATTTTGAATTGCCATAAGGCTGGAATGTTCATTCTGTGCTTTTGTTTTACATATCTGCACAATCAAGAAACATCTGTGCACCATGTCTGCTCCAAATGCACGCATTGCGTCAGTGATGGCTGACCAGTGGGTGGATGGATGAGGGAGCTTAAGTGGGAGGCAGTATGAGAGAGGGGGGGGGGAGAATTAGTCAGAAAGGGAGGGAGGGAGAGAGAGATGCTAGGTGGGAGTGGGAGGGAGAGAGAGATGCTAGGAGGGAGGGAGAGATGCTAAGAGGGAGGGGGAGGTAGGGAGAGATGCTAGGAGGTAGGCAGGAAGGGACGGAAGTAGTGAGAATTAGGGAGGGAAAGGCAGGCAGGCAGGCAGGCTAGCTTGCAGGCAGGCTGGCAGGCAGGGAGTGAGTGGTAGTCACGCGGTTGAACCGCGTGACCTTTAAAAGAGAGTATGGGATGAAGGGGGGTGGGTGGTGGGGGCGAGACCGGCTCATTCCCGAAGATAAGCCTAACACACACTACCCGTTAGCATGATGGCAGGCAGGCAAGCTTGCAGGCTGGGAAGGAGGCAGGCAGGCAGGCTTGCAGGCTGGGAAGGAGGCTTGCAGGCTGGGAAGGAGGCAGGCAGGCAGGCTTGCAGGCTGGGAAGGAGGCAGGCAGGCAGGCAGGCAGGCTTGCAGGCTGGGAAGGAGGCAGGCAGGCAGGCAGGCAGGCTTGCAGGCTGGGAAGGAGGCAGGCAGGCAGGCTTGCAGGCTGGGAAGGAGGCATGCAGGCAGGCTTGCAGGCTGGGAAGGAGGCAGGCAGGCAGACTTGCAGGCTGGGAAGGAGGCAGTCTTGCAGGCTGGGAAGGAGGCAGGCAGGCAGGCTTGCAGGCTGGGAAGGAGGCAGGCAGGCTTGCAGACTGGGAAGGAGGCAGGCAGGCTTGCAGGCTGGGAAGGAGGCAGGCAGGCAGGCAGGCTTACAGGCTGGGAAGGAGGCAGGCAGGCTTGCAGGCTGGGAAGGAGGCAGGCAGGCTTGCAGGCTGGGAAGGAGGCAGGCAGGCTTGCAGGCTGGGAAGGAGGCAGGCAGGCTGAGAAGGAGGCAGGCAGGCAGGCATGCTTGCAGGCAGGCAGGCTTGTAGGCAGGCAGGCTTGCAGGCTGGGAAGGAGGCAGGCAGGCAGGCAGGCTGGGAAGGAGGCAGGCAGGCAGGCTTGCAGGCTGGGAAGGAGGCAGGCAGGCAGGCTTGCAGGCTGGGAAGGAGGCAGGCAGGCAGGCTTGCAGGCTGGGAAGGAGGCAGGCAGGCAGGAAGCGATATATGGGTGTTGAAGTGAACCATGAACCACGTGACCTTTGAGAGTGTGTGTGTATGGGTTTGGGGTGGGGGGAGAGGGGGAGGTTTGTCGGTGGTGGGGGAGGGACCGGCTGACTCTGTAAGCCTAACCACACTCCACAGACCTGTGACCCAGATTTGTTTCTTAAATGTACAGTACATCATCGTATATTTTAGGCAGGATGTGCCTGCAGGCTGGCAGGATGTGCCTGCAGGCTGGCAGGATGTGCCTGCAGGCTGGTAGGATGTGCCTGCAGGCTGGCAGGATGTGCCTGCAGGCTGGCAGGCAAGCTGGCAGGCTGGCTGGCAAGATGTTCCTGCAGGCTGGCAGGATGTGCCTGCAGGCTGGCAGGATGTGCCTGCAGGCTGGCAGGCAAGCTGGCAGGCAGGATGTTCCTGCAGGCTGGCAGGATGTGCCTGCAGGCTGGCAGGCAAGCTGGCAGGCAGGCTTGCAGGATGTTCCTGCAGGCTGGCAGGAAACATCTAGAGGATGTTTGCCAGACAGCTTAATAATCAGTTAGGAACAATTATGGACTTTTATAAAGCGGACCAGGACTTCACTTATTGGTGAGTACAAACAAAACACGGTCGCATTTACGTTATGAACCTGTCGATTGTTTTCTCCTAGAGTTTTTTCGTAAATTTTTCAGAACAATTTCTTTTTACATTTCTAGTTTATTTTTTCCCCTCTATTTCTCGTATACGAACTTACATGTTAACCGACGGGTCTCGTCCCCAAGGGGTTCGGAAATCAAGTGGTGCTCTGTATTTATATATATATATATATATATATATATATATATATATATATATATATATATATATATATATATATATATATATATATATATATATATGTATATATTTATATATATATATATATATATATATATATATATATATATATATATATATATATATATATATAAATTTAAGGAAATTTCCTGTTTCATTTTTCCTCCGTGGTCTGACATTGTCACATTCTTAATCACGTGTTTATTTTTGTGATATACACACACATATATATATATATATATATATATATATATATATATATATATATATATATATATACATATATATATTAGTATATTTTGGTAGCAGTCTTTCCTGTAGACATATATTATTAAATATGACCGAAAAAGTAAGATTAATAATTCTAACACGAATTTTCTCGATCCTTCGTACATTCCTTTTCACTGTTGGTGGTAATTCAAAAATCAATTCTCCAAAATTCATTTTTATTTCTAGTCTGACGAGACACTTGAGCGCGTTTCATAAAACTTATTACATTTTCAAAGACTTTAGTTTACACATACACAACTGAATAGAACTTTACACATCTCCGATTTGTTTATATCTACATTTGAGTGAGGTGGATGGGGTGAGGTGGTATTAATAGGGTATTAAATTCATCAACACAAGACAGAACACGAAACAATGGGTATTGAATGGAAGTGATTGTAGAAAGCCTATTGGTCCATATTTCTTGATGCTTCTATATTGGAGCGGAGTCTTGAGGTGGGTAGAATATAGTTGTGCATTAATTGGCTGTTGATTGCTGGTGTTGACTTTTTAATGTGTAGTGCCTCGCAAATGTCAAGCCGTCTTCTATCGCTGTATCTATCGATGATTTCTGTGTTGTTTACTAGGATTTCTCTGGCGATGGTTTGGTTGTGGGATGAGATTGTATGTTCCTTAATGGAGCCCTGTTGCTTATGCATCGTTAAACGCCTAGAAAGAGATGTTGTTGTCTTGCCTATATACTGGGTTTTTTGGAGCTTACAGTCCCCAAGAGGGCATTTAAATAAATAAAATAAAATAAAATGTTTATTTAGGTAAGGTATATACATACAATAAATTTTTGCAAAGATTGGTTGACTTATAGGTAGAGCCAGTACATACAATGCCTAAAGCCACTATTACGCAAAGCGTTTCAGGCATGATAAACTTAAATGACAAGCTTAATACTAATTGAGCATAATGAGTAGAATGAAAACAAGAAATGAAAACATAGATGAAAAAGCAGCACAAATACAATTATGTCGACAAACAGCGCTCTTTAAGAAAAAAAACAGACATTGGTTGACAATAGAAGGGTAAGGTAGGTTACAGGGAATTTATTAGGTATAGCTTCGTTTTTTAACTTAAACTGGTTGAGAGAGGTACAGTCTTTAACATGGTTGGGAAGGTCATTCCACATTCTGGGCCCCTTGATTTGTAGAGCATTTCTAGTTTGATTAAGTCGTACTCTAGGAATATCAAAACTGTATTTATTTCTGGTGTGGTGCTCATGGGTTCTGTTACAACCTTCTATGAAGCTTTTGAGATCAGAATTGGCATTATAGTTAAGCGTTTTATATATGTATAATACACATGAGAGAATGTGCAGTGACTTAATGTCTAACATATTCAGAGATTTGAGTAGGGGTACCGAGTGATGTCTGGGGCCAGAGTTGGATATTGTCCTAATAGCAGCTTTGTGTTGAGTAATTAGAGGACGTAAGTGATTTTGGGTAGTAGAGCCCCAAGCACAAATACCATAGTTGAGATATGGATAGATAAGGGAGTAATAGAGAGTCACCAGGGCAGGGCGTGGTACATAATATGTGATCTTAGAAAGAATGCCCACAGTTTTTGAAACTTTTCACTTCTTTTCACAAGACTATCTCTTGTGTACGCTACGCTCGCTCCTCACTCTAAGCTGTATATCAGCCCTTAAACTATCGCCAGATGATGTAGACCCCACCCACAGGCAGCTAAGTACATGGAGTCCTAGCATGTTATAGCAAAACCAAAGTAACCGACCAAATTCAACTCATTCCATCTCAATTAAGTTTCAAAACATTCCTCTACGGCTGTGAGTACCAGTGCATGCTGCCGCCACCGCGCTGCCTGACGCAAGTTTCTTCACAATATATACCCCCAGTCCATTCTAACCAATCATGTCTCCTAAAAATGGGACTGTGCAGGGAAAGAAGGACAACAAACCCCTTAACAAGGCAACCATCTCGGCCAACTCAAACAATATTCGTGTTTCTCCGTCTGGAAGCTCTGGGGTCCAGGGCAGCGGTGCTACCCTCCCCTCCACCCCTTTGAGCAAGGGAGCAGAGTACTCTCAACCCTCTCCTATGGACATGCTAGCATCCCATTATAAGCAACTCAAGCGAGCTTCCGGTCCCTCACCGGAATTCTATAACTGGGCCGAGAATCAGTGGTTCAAAAAGTCTTGCCAAGTCCTCGAGTCTCAAAATACTATCATCTTGAGTCTTCTAAATGAGAATCTAGCGATCCGCGCTAATCTCCAACAACAACAACAAGAAATAATCCTCCTCCGCGAGGATATTAGAAACTGCAAGGCAAGCCAAGACCAACTACAGCATGACTTGATTGATCTCCGTGAGTAAAACAACCTTCTGAAAACTGATTAAGCCATTAAAAAACAGGAGGAAGCTCTCAGCAAAATGACTGCATGTATCAGTACATTTTCAGCCCAACGTTCTGTCTCCCAGGATGAACAAGACCAGCAAAAGCTGCTAGACTCTGTTATAGTGTCGTCCCAAGATATACCTGTGGAAAATGAAGGTGAAAACTGTGTCGAAATAGCTCAGGATTTCATAAAAGACAAATTGCAGCTCATTCTAAACAAATCTGACGTTATTGCTGCCTACAGAGTAGGCAAAAAGAATCCATCAGGTCAAAACCAACGGAAAAATCGCCTGAAGCTGTCTTCCCAGTTCACGAAATCCAATCTAGTCCGGACAGCTGCAACCCAACGGAAGGGATTATACATCAACGAGTGCTTGACTAGGAACAGACAGCACCTCCTCTACCGCCTGCGTCAAATCCGTCAAAAAAACCAGATGCGATTCAATAGTGCTTCGTTAGAGATGGACTGATAAAGGTGAGAAAAACCGCAGAGGGCAAAATGTTCACAATTACTAAAGAAGAGAACCTCAACACTTTCCTCTTCCAATGTGGTTTGTCTCAGCTCATTATCACTCCCAGTGAATTAACTTAATTAACCCCCTGTCAACTAGTGGGGCTAGGTTTCCTAAGTCTCATTGTTTCATTTTCTGACTTAATTTTTAACTTACTCTTAACTAGTCATTTACTGAAATTATTTAATTGAGTGCATTAATAGTTCTTCAGGTCTTATTAATTATACAGTCATAACTGAACTATTTATAGTTAATAATCATTAGCTTAAATTTGCCTATGCTTATTATTCAACTTTTCTTTGATTTCATTTATTACCTAGGTTGCCTAGCCTCGCCATGCTCCCTTACTCCATTGTACCCCTGGCTTTGCCTGCATCTCAAATTGCAAATTGTTACTTACAGTGTACCTGAGAGTACTTGTAAGCAATCTACCTCATTTTTCATTTTTGCTCAATTTGTTTTTGTATTGCTTAGTCTTGTTTATATTTTTGTTTTGTATTTCTATATCTTGTGTTTTGTATAGTCCATGTTTATATGTTTTTTCTTTAATCTCATTTATTACCTAGGTTGCCTAGCCTAGCCATACTCCCTTACTCCATTGTACCCCTGTAAGCCCCTTTTGTGTTTGTTTTGTACAGTATTGTGTACATTTTTTTCCCTATTTTATAGCTTATTTCTACCTTGTAATTTGCCTTTCTTTCCTTGTTTTTCCTGCAATCAGCTTTTTTTTTTTTATGCAGACAAGTATAGACCCTGAACTTAACCTCTTCTCTCTCTCAACCAGTTTAAGATAAAAACTAAACAATACCTAATAAATTCCCTGTAACCCACCTCACTCCTTTATTGTCAACCCATGTCTGTTATTTTATTTTATTATTATTATATTTTTTTTTAATCAACACTGTTTGTCAACCTATTGTATTTGTGCTGCTTTTTCAGTCATGTTCCCCCTTTTTTTATCTTTATTTGTATTTGTTTTCAACACTTTTTATTCTTTATGCTCAATTAGTATTAAGTTCTAGATATTAATGTTTTTCTTGCCCGAAACGCATTGCGTAATAGTGGCTTTAGGCATTGTATGTACTAGCTCTATCTATATATCAATCCATTAATGTAACATCACTTGTATGTATGTACCTTACCTGAATAAACATATTTATTTATTTATTTATCTTATCCACTATCTATGACAATTATCACTTTAATGATCTAAATTGCAGATATTTTGCAGCACATGATGTAAACAATGTATTAACTCATAATCACAATATCTCTGTAATCAATTTGAACGTTAGATCCCTAGGGAAACACTTCGATGATGTTAGTGCCTTGATAGAAGCTATTGACAACAAATTCTCTTTTATTATACTTACTGAAACATGGTTGAAAGAGGATACTACTCAGCTCTTTAACATGCCTAACTACTCAGCAATTCACAACTGTCGTCAACTTCAGAGAGGTGGTGGCACTGCTCTTTAGTACCACCAAGAACTAACATGCTTAAAAGAAATTAGAACCAGAGACTGCTATGGGGAGTATATCTTCGCCAGCTTCAGAGTCAAGGGTGCCGAGTCTGTCCTGACTGTGGGTGCAGTTTATAGAATTCCTAACACTGACGTGTCCGAATTCAACTCAAACCTTAGAAATCTAATACTTGATAACAGACTGAACAAAAACCACCTAATTATCGCAGGGGACTTTAATATTGACCTCTGCGAGCCTGAACACCCTACTGCTGTTAGCTTCCTCAACTGTATGAATTCCTGCTTCCTCATACCCTTAATCACTAGACCTACTAGAATCACTGATAGCACTGCCATGACGCTAGATCACATCTGGACAAACATAACCTCTCCGCTTACTTCAGGTATAATCACCGATAGCACTACAGACCATTACCCCACATTTCTCTTAACTAACATTAGCAAACCACCTCTTGAGTCAAGAGTGATACGTTTTAGACTACACAATGAAACTGCTATAGACAATTTTATAACTGCTGCTGATAATGTCAACTGGGAGTCCGAGTTAGGTAACATAGTGGACATCAACCTAGCAGTGCAATCTTTTCTTCAAAAAACTCTTAGCCTTTATAATACCCACTGTCCTATGCTTACAAAACAAGTCACAACCAAAAGGCTTAACAATCCCTGGCTTACAAAGGGAATACTTAAATCTATTAATAAAAAACATGACCTTGAGAAGAAGTATAGGTTAGGAATTGTCTCCAAAGAATTCTCAAAGAATTACTCATTATTGCTGTCTAAGATAATTAGACGAGCCAAAACTAAATACTACGAAGATAAATTTACCCAAATAAAGAGCAACATTAAACAAACTTGGAGAACAATTTCACAAATATTGGGATCAAAGAAGTCTTTAAATAACAAACCGACTCTCCTGTCTAATAACGATGGTCAGCTTTCAGCCTCTGATTCTGCTATTGAGTTCAATAGGTTCTTCTCTTCCATTGGTTCATCCCTTGCAAATGATATTCCATCTTCCAGTACTGACATTAAGGACTATCTTACAGGTAACTATCCACAGTCTCTGTACCTAAAGCCTATTAATTCCACTGATGCCAATGAGATAATCCTTTCCCTTAAAACCAAGTCTGGTGCCCTTGAGGAGATACCTACTTTAATTTACAAAAAAGCCTCCAGATCTTTAGCCCCTGCTATTGCTATGCTCTTCAACAAGTCACTTGAACTCCAAACCTTCCCAGATATTCTAAAAAAAGCGAGAGTAACGCCTGTCCACAAATGTGGTGATCTCACAGATGTTAACAACTACAGACCTATATCTATCCTGCCAAACTTGTCAAAAATTTTTGAAAAACTAATCTATAAGCAGCTTTACTCATATCTAGCCAAACTCAATATACTTAGCCCTTGCCAATATGGCTTCAGACCCAAAAAAAGCACTAACGATGCACTTATTAGTATGCTTAAATCGATTCATACAGCTCTTGATAAAAATGAGCTCCCTGTTGGGTTGTTTGTTGACCTGCGTAAAGCTTTTGATACTGTCAACCACCAAAACCTTCTTCTTAAATTACATCATTATGGAGTCAGAGGACACTCCCTACAATACCTCAAATCCTACCTTACTGACAGGCTCCAATATGTTTCTGTGAATAATACAATTTCTCCCACCCTACCCATCAACATTGGTGTTCCCCAGGGCAGCATACTTGGCCCTCTCCTCTTTCTCATCTACATTAATGACCTTCCAAATGCCTCCCAACACCTCAAACCAATTCTATTTGCTGACGACACAACCTTCATTTACTCCAGTCCTGATCCCCTTGCTCTAAATGCCACAGTAAATACTGAGCTAAATAAAGTCCATCTGTGGCTAACTGCCAACAAACTCACCCTTAACATTGACAAAACTTTCTATATTCTGTTTGACAATAAATCCTCTAATCAAATAAATCTCAAAATAAACAATACCCAAATTTGTAACAAATTAGATGGCAAATTCCTGGGCATTCTCATTGACCACAAGCTGAATTTCCAGGGACACATTCTAAACATATCAAAAAAAGTTTCAAAAACTGTGGGCATTCTTTCTAAGATCAGATATTATGTACCACGCCCTGCCCTGGTGACTCTATTACTCCCTTATCTATCCATATCTCAATTATGGTATTTGTGCTTGGGGCTCTACTACCCAAAATCACTTACGTCCTCTAATTACTCAACACAAAGCTGCTATTAGGACAATATCCAATTCTGGCCCCAGACATCACTCGTACCCTTACTCAAATCTCTGAATATGTTAGACATTAAGTCACTGCACATTCTCTCATGTGTATTATACATATATAAAACGCTAAACTATAATGCCAATCCTGATCTCAAAAGCTTCATAGAAGGTTGTAACAGAACCCATGAGCACCACACCAGAAATAAATACAGTTTTGATATTCCTAGAGTACGACTTAATCAAACTAGAAATGCTCTACAAATCAAGGGGCCCAGAATGTGGAATGACCTTCCCAACCATGTTAAAGACAGTACCTCTCTTAACCAGTTTAAGTTAAAAACGAAGCTATACCTAATAAATTCCCTATAACCTACCTTACCCTTCTATTGTCAACCAATGTCTGTTTTTCTTTAAAGAGCGCTGTTTGTCGACATAATTGTATTTGTGCTGCTTTTTCATCTATGTTTCCATTTCTTGTTTTCATTCTACTCATTATGCTCAATTAGTATTAAGCTTGTCATTTAAGTTTATCATGCCCGAAACGCTTTGCGTAATAGTGGCTTTAGGCATTGTATGTACTAGCTCTACCTATAAGTCAACCAATCCTTGTAAAATTTATTGTATGTATGTACCTTACCTAAATAAAATTGAATTGTATTGTATTGTTGTATTGTTTTTTTGATATATTTAGAATGTGTCCCTGGAAATTCAGCTTGTGGTCAATGAGAATGCCAAGGAATTTGCCATCTAATTTGTTACAAATTTGGGTATTGTTTATTTTGAGATTTATTTGATTAGAGGATTTATTGCCAAACAGAATATAGAAAGTTTTGTCAATGTTAAGGGTGAGTTTGTTGGCAGTTAGCCAAAGATGGACTTTATTTAGCTCAGTATTTACTGTGGCATTTAGAGCAAGGGGGTCAGGACTGGAGTAAATGAAGGTTGTGTCGTCAGCAAATAGAATTGGTTTAAGGTGTTGGGAGGCATTTGGAAGGTCATTAATGTAGATGAGAAAGAGGGGAGGGCCAAGTATGCTGCCCTGAGGAACACCAATGTTGATGGGTAGGGTGGGAGAAATTGTATTATTCACAGAAACATATTGGAGCCTGTCAGTAAGGTAGGATTTGAGGTATTGTAGGGAGTGTCCTCTGACTCCATAATGATGTAATTTAAGAAGAAGATTTTGGTGGTTGACAGTATCAAAAGCTTTACGCAGGTCCACAAATAACCCAACAGGGAACTCATTTTTATCAAGAGCTGTATGAATCGAGTTAAGCATACAAATAAGTGCATCGTTAGTGCTTTTTTTGGGTCTGAAGCCATATTGGCAAGCGCTAAGTATATTGAGTTTGGCTAGATATGAGTAAAGCTGCTTATAGATTAGTTTTTCAAAATTTTTTGACAAGTTTGGCAGGATTGATATAGGTCTGTAGTTGTTAACATCTGTGAGATCACCACATTTGTGGACAGGCGTTACTCTCGCTTTGTTTAGAATATCAGGAAAGGCTTGGAGTTCAAGTGACTTGTTGAAGAGCAAAGCAATAGCAGGGGCTAAAGATCTGGAGGCTTTTTTGTAAATTAAAGTTGGTATCTCCTCAAGGGCACCAGACTTGGTTTTGAGGGAAAGGATTATCTCATTGACGTCAGTGGAATTAATAGGCTTTAGGTACAGAGACTGTGGATAGTTACCTGTAAGATAGTCCTTAATGTCAGTACTGGAAGATAGAATATCATTTGCAAGGGATGAACCAATGGAAGAGAAGAACCTATTGAACTCAATAGCAGAATCAGAGGCTGAAAGCTGACCATCGTTATTAGACAGGAGAGTCGGTTTGTTATTTAAAGACTTCTTTGATCCCAATATTTGTGAAATTGTGCTCCAAGTTTGTTTAATGTTGTTCTTTATTTGGGTAAATTTATCTTCGTAGTATTTAGTTTTGGCTCGTCTAATTATCTTAGATAGCAATAATGAGTAATTCTTTGAGAATTCTTTGGAGACAATTCCTAACCTATACTTCTTCTCAAGGTCATGTTTTTTATTAATAGATTTAAGTATTCCCTTTGTAAGCCAGGGATTGTTAAGCCTTTTGGTTGTGACTTGCTTTGTAAGCAGAGGACAGTGGGCATTATAAAAGCTAAGAGTTTTTTGAAGAAAAGATTGCACTGCTTGGTTGATGTCTTCTATGTTACCTAACTCGGACTCCCAGTTGACATTATCAGCAGCAGTTATAAAATTGTCTATAGCAGTTTCATTGTGTAGTCTAAAACGTATCTCTCTTGACTCAAGAGGTGGTTTGCTAATGTTAGTTAAGAGAAATGTGGGGTAATGGTCTGTAGTGCTATCGGTGATTATACCTGAAGTAATCGGAGAGATTATGTTTGTCCAGATGTGATCTAGAGTCGTGGCAGTGCTATCAGTGATTCTAGTAGGTCTAGTGATTAAGGGTATGAGGAAGCAGGAATTCATACAGTTGAGGAAGCTAACAGCAGTAGGGTGTTCTGGCTCGCAGAGGTCAGTATTAAAGTCCCCTGCGATAATTAGGTGGTTTTTGTTCAGTCTGTTATCAAGTATTAGATTTCTAAGGTTTGAGTTGAATTCGGACACATCAGTGTTAATAATTCTATAAACTGCACCCACAGACAGGACAGACTCGGCACCCTTGACTCTGAAGCTGGCGAAGATATACTCCCCATAGCAGTCTCTAGTTCTAATTTCTTTTAAGCATGTTAGTTCTTGGTGGTAGTAAAGAGCAGTGCCACCACCTCTCTGAAGTTGACGACAGTTGTGAATAGCTGAGTAGTTAGGCATGTTAAAGAGTTGAGTAGTATCCTCTTTCAACCATGTTTCAGTAAGTATAATAAAAGAGAATTTGTTGTCAATAATTTCAATCAAGGCACTAACATCATCGAAGTGTTTACCTAGGGATCTAACGTTCAAATTGATTACAGAGATATTGTGATTATGAGTTAATACATTGTTTACATCATGTGCTGCATAATATCTGCAATTTAGATCATTAAAGTGATTATTGTCATAGATAGTGGATAAGAGGTTAAGTTCTGGGTCTATACTTGTCTGCATAAAAAAAGCTGATTGCAGGAAAAACAAGGAAAGAAAGGCAAATTATAAGGTAGAAATAAGCTATGAAATAGGGAAAAATATGTACACAATACTGTACAAAACAAACACAAAATGAATAACAAAAAAAAAAAAAAAGGTAGCTTACAAGGGGCTTACAGGGGTACAATGGAGTAAGGGAGTATGGCTAGGCTAGGCAACCTAGGTAATAAATGAGATTAAAGAAAAAACATATAAACATGGACTACACAAAACAAAAGATATAGAAATACAAAACAAAAATTTAAACAAGACTAAGCAATACAAAAACAAATTGAGCAAAAATGAAAAATGAGGTAGATTGCTTACAAGTACTCTCAGGTACACTGTAAGTAACAATTTGCAATTTGAGATGCAGGCAAAGCCAGGGGTACAATGGAGAAAGGGAGCATGGTGAGGCTAGGCAACCTAGGTAATAAATGAAATCAAAGAAAAGTTGAATAATAAACATAGGCAAATTTTAGCTAATGATTATTAACTGTAAATAGTTCAGTTATGACTGTATAATTAATAAGACCTGAAGAACTATTAATGCACTCAATTAAATAATTTCAGTAAATGACTAGTTAAGAGTAAGTTAAAAATTAAGTTAGAAAATGAAACAAGGAGACTTAGGATACCTAGCCCCACTAGTTGAAAGGGGGTTAATTAAGTTAATTCACTGGGAGTGATAATAAGGTGAGACAAACCACATTGGGAGAGGAAAGTGTTGAGGTTCTCTTCATTAGTAATTGTAAACATTTTGCCCTCTGCGGTTTTCCTCACCTTTATCAGTCCATCTCTAACGAAGCATTGATGAATCGCATCTGGGTTTTGTTGACGGATTTGACGCAGGCGGTAGAGGAGTTGCTGTCTGTTCCTGGTCAAGCACTCGTTGATGTATAATCCCTTCCGTTGGGATGCAGTTGTCCGGACTAGATGGGATTTCGTGAACTGGGAAGACAGCTTCAGGCGAATTTTCCGTTGGTTTTGACCTGATGGATTCTTTTTGCCTACTCTGTAGGCAGCAATAACGTCAGTTTTGTTTAGACTGAGCTGCAATTTGTTTCTTAAGAGATCCTGAGCTATTTCGACACAATTTTCACCTTCATGTTTCACAGGTATATCTTGGGACGACACGATAACAGAGTCTAGCAGCTTTTGCTGGTCTTGTTCCTCCTGGGAGACGGAACGTTGGGCTGAAAATGTACTGATACATGCAGTCATTTTGCTGAGAGCTTCCTCCTGTTTTTTTTATGGCTTCATAAGTTTTCAGAAGGTTGTTTTCCTCACGGAGATCATTCAAATCATGCTGTAGTTGGTCTTGGCTAGCCTTGCAGTTTCTAATATCCTCGCGGAGGAGGGTTATTTCTTGTTGTTGTTGTTGGAGATTAGCGTGGTTCGCTAGATTCTCATTGAGAAGACTCAAGATGATAGTATTTTGTGACTCGAGGACTAGGCACAACTTTTTGAACCACTGATTCTCGGTCCAGTTAGTGAATTCCGGTGAGGGACCGGAAGCTCGCTTGAGTTGCTTATACTGGGATGCTAGCATGTTCATAGGAGAGGGTTGAGAGGACTCTGCTCCCTTGCTCAATGGGGTGGATGGGAGGGCAGCCCCGCCACCCCGGACCCCAGAGCTTCCAGACGGAGAAACACGGATATTGTTAGAGTTGGCCGGGATGGATGCCTTGTTAAGGGGTTTGTTGCCCTTATTTCCCTGCACAGTCACATTTTTAGGAGACATGATTGGTTAGAATGGACTGTGGGGTATATGTTGTGAAGAAACTTGCGTCAGGCAGCGCGGTGGCGGCAGCATGCACTGGTACTCACAGCCGTAGAGGAATGTTTTGAAACTTATTTGAGATGGAATGAGTTGATTTTGGTCGGTTACTTTGGTTTTGCTATAACATGCTTGGACTCCATGTACTTAGCTGCCTGTGGGTGGCGGTCTACATCATCTGGCGTAAGTTTAAGGGCTGATATACAGCTTAGAGTGAGGAGCGTAGCGTGCGCGTATACTACGTAGCGAGCGTAGTAGAGTCGTTTTGTCAAAAGTCAAAATGTTTTTGTTCCTTTATCATATATTTCACAAAATTGACATACTGTGCATTAATTCATCTCAATTACTTCCTTTCCTAACAGCAAGCCTTTCCAGTAAAATTCTTTGAATTCTTTTCTGACTTCCAGCCTAATGTTTGTTTTATCCTAGTGTGTATGATGCCTAGCGTGTGTCTGGTGCCTGTTGTGTTAAACCGAAGTTAAATGCATAAGTATAGGTCAGTAATTTCTCCAGCTTTGAAAGGGGCTTTCATTATGCAGCAGTATTCCACTCTAGAGAGCACTAGCGTCTTGAAAACTATCATCATCGGTATAGCATCTCTAGTGTGAAAAGTTCTTGTTATCTATCCTGTCATTTTTCATGCAGTTGTGACGGCTACTTTATTGTGTTCTTTAAATGTAAGGCCTTCTGACATCAGTACACCCAAATCCTTTACGTTGCTTTTCCGTTCAATGTTATGATTTGACTGAGTTTTGTAAGTGGTTTCCGTTTTTATATTTTCATTTTTTCCGTAGCGCATGAGCTGAAACTTATGTTCGTTAATCACCATGTTATTTTCTGTAGCCCATAGAAAGACCTGATTTACATCTGATTGGAGGTTTGCCGTGTTCTCTATGTTGCCTACTCTCGTGAAGATTCTAGTGTCATCTGCAAAGGATGATCAAGTACTATAGGTTGTGTCCTTGTCTATGTCCGATATGAGGATGAGAAAAAGTATTGAAGCAAGCACAGTACCCTTGGGGACTGAGCTCTTTACGGTTGATGGTCCAGATTTTATTTTGTTGACTACTACACATTGGGTTCTATTAGTCAGGAAGTTGTATATCCATCTGCCTATTTTTCCGGTAATTCCTTTTGAACGCATTTTATGTGCAATAACACAATGGTCACATTTGTCAAAGGCTTTTGCGAAATCTGTGTAAATTACATCAGCGTTTTGTTTGTCTTCCATGGCATCTAGTGCCATGTCAGAGTGGTCCAGCAACTGTGATAGGCAAGAGCGCCCTGTTCTGAAACCATGTTGTCTGGGGTTATGGAGATGCTGTGATTCCATGTATTTTGTGATCTTACTTCTTAGCATTCTCTCAAAGATTTTTATGATGTGCGATGTTAGTGCTATCGGTCTGTAGTTTTTTGCCTCTGCCTTATTTCCTCCTTTATGGGGCGGTGCTATCTCTGCTGTTTTTAGTATGTCAGGGATAATGCCAGTATCTTGGCTTTGTCTCCAAAGAATGTGAAGGGCCTGCGATAACGTTTTTTTACAGTTCTTGATGAATATAGAGTTCCAAGAGTCAGGGCCTGGTGCAGAGTGCATAGGCATACTGTCTATGGCTTCTTCAAAATCCAGTGGGGATAGGATCACATCTGATTTATGATTTGATGTTGGTATCATATCCATGAAAAATTCATTTGGGTTATCAATCTTCAGTGTGTTCAGTGGCTCGCTGAAAACAGTCGTACTGATTGTGTGGTAAGGCGTACTGATTCTTGTGTGGTATTGTGGCAAGTGCAATAATATGTATTGTTTCATTGCAGATAAGAGATTCCAGATCGTTCCAGATTTCTGAAGTACGGAAATGCACACCATACAAGCTTGGTGGATCTAGGTGCAAGGTAAAATAGTTTACATTTACTTGAATATATTTTTAGCTAATTATCAGTATATATATAATATATTTATATGCATATATATATATATATATATATATATATATATATATATATATATATATATATATATATATATATATATATATATATATATATATATATATATATATATATATATTAGTATATTTTGGTAGCAGTCTTTCCTGTAGACATATATTATTAAATATGACCGAAAAAGTAAGATTAATAATTCTAACACGAATTTTCTCAATCTTTCGTACATTTCTTTTCACTGTTGGAGGTAAATCAAAAATCAATTCTCCAAAATTCATTTTTATTTCTAGTCTGACGCGACACGAGCGCGTTTCGTAAAACTTATTACATTTTCAAAGACTTTAGTTCACAAATACACAACTGAATAGAACTTACGCATCTCCGATTTTATATCTACATTTGAGTGAGGTGGAAGGGGTGGTGTGGCATTAACACAAGACAGAACAAGAGGTGGCATTAATAGGTCTATTAATAGTGGCCTATTAATGCCACCTCTTGTTCTGTCTTGTGTTAATGCCACATCACCCCTTCCACCTCACTCAAATGTAGATATAAAATCGGAGATGCGTAAGTTCTATTCAGTTGTGTATTTGTGAACTAAAGTCTTTGAAAATGTAATAAGTTTTACGAAGCGCGCTCGTGTCGCGTCAGACTAGAAATAAAAATGAATTTTGGAGAATTGATTTTTGATTTACCTCCAACAGTGAAAAGAAATGTACGAAAGATTGAGAAAATTCGTGTTAGAATTATTAATCTTACTTTTTCGGTCATATTTAATAATATATATATATATATATATATATATATATATATATATATATATATATATATATATATATATATATATATACAGTATATAAATATATATATATAATATATTATATGTGTGTGTGTGTATAAATTTGTGTGTGTGTGTGTAAATCACGGAAATTAACATGTGGTGAAAAATGTGAGTGTCAGACCACGGAAGAAGAATTGAAACAGGAAATTCCTTAAGTACTTTCATATTTAAATAATACATGTTCAGAAGGAATCAAGTAAATGTAAATTATTTCAGGAGGAATGATTCCTTCTGAAGATATATTATTGAAATACGAAAGTACTTAAGGAAATCCTAAGTGTAGTTACAGGATGAGAGCTACACTCGTGGTGTCCCATTTTCCCAGCACTCTTTGTCATATAATGCTTTGAAACTTTTGACGGTTTTGGCCTCCACCACCTTCTCACCTAACTTGTTCCAACCGTTTACCATTCTGTTTGCAAAAGTGAATTATCTTACATTTCTTCGGCATCTTTGTTTAGTTCGTTTAAATCTATAACCTCTTGTTCTTGAAATTCCAGGTCTCGGGAAATCTTCCCTATCAAGTTTATCAATTCCTGTTACTGTTTTGTACGTAGTGATCATATCTCCTCTTTTCCTTCTGTCTTCTAGTTTTGGAATATTTAATGCCTCAAATGTCTTCTCATAAATCCTGCCCTTCAGTTTTGGTATGAATGTTTGTGTGCCTTCATCGTATATTTTGCAAAATATGGAATGCATCTCATTTACTTTACTTTAAGAATATGGTTCGATCAATTAAAAACCCTCTTGTTCAAATTGCAAAGAGACTGAAAGAGATGCAGCATGCTCAATGGATTATATATTAGTGATTATTATTAGGATTATATATTAGTGATTATTATTAGGATTATATATTAGTGAATCATATTAGTGATTCAATTATTATGGTCATAAAACAATAAACAAATAGTTTTGCTGTTATTACACTCTATTCACAGGTTATATATAAGTATCTGCATGTTTTGTTCACCATTACAAACCACTAAGTTGGTTTGATTTTTGTTGAGATTGTTATTTATGATAAGATTCCTTACGTTATCTGAGAATGAAGCTATGTTGGTATTGGGAAATCTATAGATGGCACTTATAGTCAAGGAGGATTTAAGGGATTTACTGGAGAACTTGGCAAAGGTATATTCACAATAGTCGTCTCTATTACTAATGACACTATTGCAGATGAAGGTATCTTTGTAAGATATTGCTATGCCACCTCCTTTTTTTATTAGGCCTGCAGTTGTGAATGGCTTTATT